>NC_042998.1:197717037-197732037 GCF_006345805.1 Octopus sinensis | reverse complement strand
GTTATATATATATATATATATATAGAGAGAGAGAGAGAGAGAGAGAGAGAGATAGATAGATAGATAGATAGATAGATAGATAGATAGATAGATAGATAGATAGATAGATAGATAGATAGATAGATAAGTTTCTTTATTGGCCACACAGGGCTGCACACAGATGGGAAGTTACAAGGTAGAGCTTTCTTTGGGGATGAAGAGAACAAAAAACAAAAGAAAAAAAAAAGGGTTGGCGTAGGTTTTCGATCAAGAGGGATCGTAAAAGGGAGGAAGAAAAGAACAAAAAAAATTGAATAAAATAAAAAGAATAAAAAAGAAATAAAAGGAAAGGAAAAGGAACAAAAGGAAAGAGAAATGAAAAAAGAAGAAAAAAAAGGGGAAAAAAAAGGGAAGAGGAAAAAAAAAAAGAACGATCAATAGGGATCGTGTATCACAGTGTTATGATATATGGTGTAAAGGGGAAAGCAAGTAAGGTTTATCCGTGGGAAGAAAAGCCTACGAAAAGACCACGGTAACCTTGGTCAATATTCTTATATGTTACCACATTTGTTTGCAAGTGGGTAACCCTCTGTTTTCAATTTCTGGGTTCATAGGATTATGCTCAAGGTGGCTTCGTCATTCATACGTGCCATCCTTGCTCATTCACCCATCTTTTTTTAAAACATTCGCTAGACAAAACTTGCCTCTCTACTCTCACTTTCCTTTTCAAGTGGTACTTGAAGAAGTTGATGAGAGATTGACCAGAGAGGAAAGTGTTTGTCTCCAATCCTTTCAGACGCGTCCACCAGATACATTCTTTCGCCATAGACCAAAGGATGATGAAAATAGCTCTTCCCTCCCGTTGAAGGAAGGAGGCGTGACAATATTGACGATAGACTCAGCTGATAAACCGACTCGTCCCACACGTTACAGCAGTTGTTCGACATAAGCCCACAGGTCGGAAATTGTTGGACACTGCACGAGTGCGTGCAGAACGGTTTCGTCGCTCTGACCGCATCTCGAGCAGGTCGGCCCCGTGTTTCTCGAGCCGTGTCTGTAGAGCTTATCCCGAACGGGTAGCGCTTCTCGGTAGCACTGCCAAGCCAGGGATCTCTGGAAGTTGTCCATGGGCCCTGGATAGATAGATAGATAGATAGATAGATAGATAGATAGATAGATAGATAGATAGATAGATAGATAGATAGATAGATAGACAGATAGATAGATAGATAGATAGATAGATAGATAGATAGATAGATAGATAGATAGATAGATAGATAGATAGATATAGATATATCGTATTATTCATATTTCCATACCCAAGCGTATACGGAGGGATTTAGTCTTGCTGTACAACCGAAATTCTTTTTAAGTGTCCCTAGAGAAATGCATACACTCATAGGAAAGGGTACCCGTGGTTTTCCATTAGAACTATACCATGGTGATAAACAGCTTCACACCAAAATTTAAACATAGACTCTATATCGAAGCTGTTAACAATATATTGTCGTAACGAAGACACTGAAAAGTTGGTGACCGGGTAAATGAAGAGTTGAAGAATATCTACCTGTGTCCTGGTAACATAATCAAATATGAAGGTAATTCAGAAGATTGTTCAGTTACTATCTGTTATAAATATGTCTCAACCAAACGACCAACATCTGACAGAAGCGACATCAAAAATTCGAGTTCCCTGTTAAAACACACTTGGAAATAACTACTGATGTATGAAGGCACCTCGAAATCGTTCCAACCTTAAGTCTCGCTCTCAATGGGGATCTATCCTAACAACAAAAAAATCAGTTAAACACAGCTAGGACCGCATCGCAGAGACTAGACCTCTTCGGGTCCGATAGGTATCTCAGCCCCCGACAATTATTGACACTCTACAAAGCTCGTGCGGTATCTACAACGGAGTATTGCTCTAACATCTGCGACGGTGTTGCTGCAGTATACAAAGAGTGGAGGCACGTGGCTTAGTGGTTAAGGTGTTGAACTCATGATCGTAAGGTTGTGGTTTCGATTCCTGGACCGGGCGATGCGTTGTGTCCTTGAGCAAAACACTTCATTTTCCCGTTGCTCCAGTCCACTCAGCTGGCAAAAATGAGTAATCCTGCGACGGACGACGTCCCGTCCAGGTGGAGAATTTCTATGCCACTGAAACCGGGAAACTGACCCTTATGAGCCTGGCATGACTCGAGAAGGAAGGAAGTATACAAAGACATTCTAGACCGCATCTAGAAAAGGGCTGCCCGACTGATTGGCAAAAAGTCGTACACAAATTTGTTCCAGCCTCTGGTCCATAGGCGCAATGTTTTCTTTCTGCGCCCTTCTCTGCTGCAGCTTCTCCTTAGAGCAGTCTACGTTCATACCTATTTCTTTACAACCCACAAGGGGCCAAACACAGAGGGGACAAACAAGGACAGACAAACGGATTAAGTCGATCACATCGACCCCCAGTGCGTAACTGGTACTTATTTAATCGACCCCGAAAGGATGAAAGGCAAAGTCGACCTCGGCGGAATTTGAACTCAGAACGTAACGGCAGACGAAATACCTATTTCTTTACTACCCACAAGGGGCTAAACACAGAGGGGACAAACAAGGACAGACAAACGGATTAAGTCGATTTTATCGACCCCAGTGCGTAACTGGTACTTATTTAATCGACCCCGAAAGGATGAAAGGCAAAGTCGACCTCGGCGGAATTTGAACTCAGAACGTAACGGCAGACGAAATACCTATTTCTTTACTACCCACAAGGGGCTAAACACAGAGGGGACAAACAAGGACAGACAAACGGATTAAGTCAATTACATCGACCCCAGTGCGTAACTGGTACTTAATTTATCGACCCCGAAAGGATGAAAGGCAAAGTCGACCTCGGCGGGATTTGAACTCAGAACGTAACGGCAGACGAAATACCGCGAAGCGTTTCGCCCGTCATGCTAACGTTTCTGCCAACTCGCCACCTTAGCTAGGTTCATAGCACTTCCAATTATGTTTTGCCGCCCAACTCGCTCCCACCCCCGCCCCATCCTCTTATCTCCTTTATTGTGTTCCCCGCAATAATCGGTACGTTCATTCCTTCCTTTCTAAAACGTCGAACCTCGGGAATTCTCTTTTTGTTCAAATCTTTGTCGCGAGTGTTCGCATAGAAATCTTCAAGAGGAACGTTAATAGCACCAAACTCACCGATCTAAGAGAGCCTGTGAAGGTCAAGGGGTCCAGTAAGTAAAAAAGATGTCGTGCACTTTGTCAGGTTACCAATTCTAATCTGTTAGGTATCCGGAAAGCTTTCAGATGTTCACCAGTCTCAATCAATGAAAGCTATAAATTATTTTAAAAGGCGCAGGAGTGGCTGTGTGGTAAGTAGCTTGCTTACCAACCACATGGTTCCGGGTTCAGTCCCACTGCGTGGCACCTTGGGAAAGTGTCTTCTACTGTAGCCTCGGGCCGACCAAAGCCTTGTGAGTGGATTTGGTAGATGGAAATTTTCTTGAACACTAAACGGAGTTAACTGCATCACAACGGATTCAGAAATGTTAAAGAAAATGAACAGCAAAAAGTTTTCTGGTTAACCAAAGTTCACAGAGTATCTTGTCATTACGAGCATGTACATATAACACTATTTGTGTGTGTGTATGAGAAAAAATTGTCAACATATATTGCATCGCCTGAGCCGGATAGGAAATTGCTCTTTGTCGTCTTAGATATTTTTCATCATGGAATGTTAAACAAATATCGATTTTTATAATTGTCATAATGCAGATTCGTCGTGAAACAGATTCAAGTGGACTCATATGACTGGTCGAATGCGACCAACAAGTGGAAAATATTTTGCCGGGCTAGCAAACAAACAAGAAATAAAAAGCTACCTTTGAGGTTCTTCCATGGTGTATTATGGTACATGGCGAGTCAGTGATTCATATGTTCAGGTTTCAAATCTAACAAGAAATCTTGTTCCATATGCATGCGTACATATTTGATTATGTTACCAGAAACTTAACATAGATGACCAAAGTAGCTTATCTTGAACCAACAACCTCGATATTAACTCTTTGTTTGATGGATATACTTTTGCCCTACTGGAACAAGAAACAACGGTTATACATTGTCACGAGGTTTAGTTAACTGTTGCCATGATAGATATAGGGTGAAGGATATGAGATGCTGGTAGTTGAGATGGGTTCTGGCCGCGTAAAATGAATGGGCAACACTTGTGAACAAATAACAGAATTCTATTTCACCGCACAAATATTTTCCATGTTGTTCATCAATTAAAAATGCGACAACAAAGTTTATACACTAGAGAGGACAACTCTTACAAATAGTTTATTAAGAAAGCTCTGTAAATAAACTGCCTAGACAGGAGAAAATATGCATACTGGGTTCGTGAACTAGAGTTACTATATAGGTTGAGTGAAAGCCATGAGAATGGCTCCTAAGAGAATATGGTTAGCTTAGTTGCGGGCGGCAACAAATTGAAGTTTAGCACTCAAAACGTACCTATTTATAGGCTTTGTAAAGGAACGTTCTCGGCTTCTAGAACGATGCATTACGTGGTGTCTCGATGCTGATTGGTCCAAAGCTCAACGCTCATTGGTCAACAACTCAACGCTCATTGGTCAACAACCCGGCCGATTACATGAAAAGGCTGTTGGTAAGCTGTGATTTTAACTTGGCAGTTTATCGATTCGCTTTCGAACCCTGCTACAACTTGATACACAAAAGAGATTAGGATGCAAGTTAGCATCTAACAGTGACACCTATGCACTCACAGCAGAATTAGATTGAGGATGACATACATGTCGTGAGCAGCTGTTTCAAAATTTTATCAATGTATCTACATATATACGTGCATAATAGTATGAAAACACGTAAGCAGTACAAAAACATATACACGCACATAAGCAGTTATGAAGTCCACACGCTTGTATACTAACGTGATTCGTGTGGCAACAGCTACTTCTTCAGTGCAAGTTTACACACTCATACACACAAACACACATCATCACACACACACTCATACACACACACACACACACACACACACACACACACACACACATACACTCACACTCACCCACTCACTCACACACATACGCTCTCACACATGCCCTCTCACACATATATATCTACATATATGCACTCAGTGACTGATTCACAAAACTAGAAATCTCAAGAGATATTTTAAACAAGAGAAAAGAACCGAGTTAAATGTCGGTGATCGCCTTGACTGGCAAAAATGCAAATATATCCCGGTGAAATAACATGCGTACAAGCGAAATGCGACAAGCAATGTTACAGGATCCAACAGACGGAGGAAAATATATCTTATAAATGCACTTGCAACAAGGAGAACGTAACCAAGGAACGAAACTGTCAGTTAAAAATAAATAGTCCCCCAGAGTTTCTACATACAATTAATCACGTGGATCAGAAGTTTGCAAATCCAGGATTCGTGTTTACTATTATTGGATTAATAGGATATATACCAACATGCCTGGAGCAAAGTATGGCTGAACTTGGGTTGTAGGGGAGAGAATACAACACTTTAATCTGTAAGCTACAAATAGTCACAATATCTGGAACAGTAAAAATCTGCAAGACTTTCTTAAGTTTCACAACCTTGCTTCCAAGCAGGTGGGCGGACCAAATTAACTCTAAATCTAATAGAGAAAAAGAAAACATGCATACATACGAGATGCATATATACGTGCATGCATACATACATACATACACATATACATACATGCATACATACATACATACATACATACATACATACATATATACATACATACATACATACATACACACACACACACATACATACATACATACATACATACATACATACATACATACATACATATATACACACACATACATACATACATACATACATACATACATACATACATACATACATACATACATACATAAAATATATTTGCACGTCAGCATATTCATAATCAACCTTTGGTGGTCAGTTTTCAGGACCTTGGTACACCATTTGGAAGAGCAAGAAATTTGTCCAAAATGATCAAGTCAAAATTAAGGCTAAAGAATTTTCTTCAAACTCAAGAGGAAGTATTTCATTTGTGGAAACGGATGCAAGGTAAAGTTCGTCCTTTTTAATCTGAATGTTTTTAAACAAATAGAAAATAAGCTAAGCTTTAAATCGTTTGAATGAAAAGTTTATTGTATCCAATTTTACCATTGATGAAACACGAGAAAGGGGAGTTCTAAAATATCCAGACTGCCCAAGTACAAAAAGTATTGATCTTTCAGCTAAATGATTGATTGTTTGTAATCCGATATCAATATTTACGCTCACTAATTCCTCTCTTTTTAAGCCATTGTTAAGGTTAAAGTAGCTCGGTCTGATGAGGCGGTGATTGAACCATTAAACTGTTGGTTTTATATCAGCGTGACCATTTCCTAAGTTAGTTGTCAACCAAGGTTAACAAGCCTAGGCTGTAGAATCAATTAAACCACCCAATACAGTGTCACACCTCCATGTTTATAGGAAAGACTGACCCCGTGGGAAGGTATTATAGCAGACATAAATAATATAGGAGAGGCCTGTGTACTGGCACGTGTATGATTTGTTAACGTCAAGCAGAACCGCTCATTAATCACGACATGGGACCAGTGAGACCAGATAAAACATGTTACTTCATTGTAGTGATATACTGTTTTACTAGTGGAGGCGCAATGGCCCAGTGGTTAGGGCAGCGGACTCGCAGTCATAGGATCGCGGTTTCGAGTCCCAGACCGGGCGTTGTGAGTGTTTATTGAGCGAAAACACCTAAAAGTTCCACGAGGCTCCGGCAGGGGATGGTGGTGATCCCTGCTGTACTCTTTCACCACAACTCTCTCTCTCTCTCTCTCTCTCTCTCTTACTTCCTGTTTCTGTTGTACCTGTATTTCAAAGGGTCGGCCTTGTCACTCTCTGTGTCACGCTGAATATCCCCGGGAATTACGTTAAGGGTACACGTGCCTGTGGAGTGCTCGGCCACTTACACGCTAATTTCACGAGCAGGCTGTTCCGTTGGTCGGATCAACCGGAACCCTCGTGGTCGTAACCGACGGAGTGCTTCCATCCATACTGTTTTACTGCTTTACTAGTTTTAGCTATACATACATACAGACAGATAAGGCCTGCTGAGGAGAATTGAGGTTCTAGCCAGAATTCCAAATCATGATCCAGATATATCTGTTACCTCATTCTACGACTTTCGAACTGAGATAGGAGGTTAAATTCTGCTCATTTACCCGATTTCTGTTGGTCCGTTATATATTTTCAATGAGATTGGTGGTTAAGTTGTGGGTTTTTACTTCCACTTTCTAGTGAGCTAGTGCTTCGTGTACCCTCTAATATAATTATGAATATATGTGTGTATGTGTGTGTGCGTCTACGCACACACACACACATAGTCATCATACTTATGGAACATAAGATAAGCGGAAAGAATAGCAATATTTAATCATACATCCAGATATATTACAATATATACTCTTGACTCAGATTTGTGACTCCTGTAACCTCTGGTTTAAGTTTGAAACTCTTTAAATTACTCCGACATGATCTCTAGAATAGCATACAGTCAGCCTTTTGATGCCGATCCGCCAGTATATAGACATCTATATAATAATTGATAATGTCTTTATGTACACCTTTTGAAACTTGATATTCATAAGACTGTAAAACACTAAACTAGTCCATGACCATCAACCCGGCCTTTGTATGGTAGGCAGAGCTGGTAGTGGCTTTCTCAACCGCACCTCATACGTAGTAATCCATGGGATTACAATTGGGGAATTAGGAGGCCAGAAATTGGGGCTGGTGAAGTCGTACAAATTCTCGGACAGTCGCTTCTGCTGCAGCATGTATGGCCTTTCAATAGCAACCTTCTCCAGCCAGGGTTTGCACACGGTCTCCAACAGATTCACATAATCGTCTGAATTGAGCCTGGCGTCCTGTTCGTCAGCCTTTGAATAAATTCTGTCGTGCTGACACATTCAGAACGCCTTCTGTGTCCCTTCCTGCTTGTCACTGCTTCGTAGTCTCCGTTGCAGCTCTCCAGGTCACGTCTTACAGCCTTGATAGTGTCCAGAGAGCATTGAGCAGCAGGCGTGTCGTCCCTATTGTTAATACGCGGCGCGAGTCACCATGATACTGGTAACTCTTTTCCAGTATTCAAATGGCTTCCAATCCTCCAAGTCAGCTGCCTTTTTCTCATCGACGACTTTCTTTCTTCTTCATGCTTTCCGACACCGTTCACTGCTCACTAATACGTCAAGCTGTTCTTGAAAGAAAGGAGACATTAAAATCGTCAAATTTAGCCCGAATACTCTCTGCTACAACTAAAGCACTTCGGTAATATAAATGATTTTTCTTTTCTTCGCAATAGTGAAAACAAGCTTCACTCGACACCTGTAACTGGGGTAACAAAAACGGAGAAGAACGGTAAGTGTATTATTTTATATTTCTCTTGCATTTTTGTATTTCTCTTGTGATAAAACGCTTGAAAATATGAAGAAACTATCGTATTAATGTATGGTTTGACGGTATGCATAGATAACTATATGGGTGTTTAGCGTGAACGGATATAAAAATAATATAGGAATAAAGTTTCAGTGTATATAAATGGAAATATTGTTTGAATATAATATATTAATAAATAAAACATATGCATATATATATACATATATGTACGTACCAACCTCTACATGTATATATACACGCATATATGAGTACAGGACACCAAAAAAAAACGTCGAACACAATGAGAAACGAAAACATAGACACAAACCCAAGGAACTGGACATTTTTCTTAAACAACAAAAAAATAGAGTACAGGACAAATAACACAAGGAAAAAACCCCTTCTTCAGTCGCCATGGTTTCATCTACTCTACGTTTCGAAGGTGAAGGCGAGACGTATCTTCGATAAGAAACTTTCTCGTGAATATACTCGTGTAAAGAGTCATATTGACTGCAGATGAATGGTTTAGATATTTGTAGAGATATAAATTGTATGAATATATGTGAAGCTAACTGTATGGAATTATATTTGGAATATTACTGATAGATGTAATGGATGCGGCGGTTAGTAGTTTTAATAGTAGATTATCTAAATTTCGTGGGACAGTGTGATATGCACTCAATGAACCAACAGAAGGACAATGGTTATTTCTTACAGATTTTATTTGTGAGTCAGTTCTTCGTTAAGAACAACATACGAAGGCTGTAGCAGTCGGCTGTTTTACAGCGATGACGGGATGTTGGTAGTTAGAACAGTAGCCACGTAGTTCCGGCCACGAGTCGGATAGCAAAGAGAAATAGGGATTCTAGAAAGATTTAGACATATTCATGCGCCAAAGTGTTGGATGAAAAAAAAGAGAGAAGCATTTTCCTTTGGCAAAGTGCCGAGTGAGAGAGAGAGAGAGAGAGAGAGAGAGAGAGAGAGAGAGAGAGAGAGAAAGAGAGAGAGCATCGGCAGCGATGCCGAATAAAGGAAGAAGAATTCTATTTAGTGTTCTGTATTTATACATGTTCGAAAGCTGGAAAGTAGGTTGGAGAACAAAAGAAGATGAATGCTTTTATCTCCATTGAACGTGTTAATCTCCGTTGAGCTGTTAAGTCAAAGAACAGAACTTATGATAGTTGACTTGCATAAATTTACATAAATATATAGGCGCAGGAGTGGCTGTGTGGTAAGTATCTTGCTTACCAACCACACGGTTCCGGGCTCAGTCCCACTGCGTGGCACCTTGGGCAAGTGTCTTCAACTATAGCCTCGAGCCGACCAAAGCCTTGTGCGTGGATTTGGTAGACGGAAACTGAAAAAGCCCGTCGTATATATGTATATATATGTGTGTGTGTGTGTGTGTGTGTGTGTGTGTGTGTGTGTTTGTCCCCCAACATCGTTTGACAACCGATGCTGGTGTGTTTACGTCCCCGGTTCAGTAAAAGAGACCGATTGAATAAGTACTAGGCTTACAAAGAATAAGTCCCGCGGTCGATTTGCTCGACTAAAAGGCGGTGCTCCAGCATGGCCGCGCAGTCAAATGACTGAAACAAGTAAAAGAGTATTGCCGGGAACAATAGAAAGGAGCCTATGGAAAAAAAATCTAGTCTGGGGTTTTGATTCTTGGCTAAAAATTCAGGAAACAATCACTTTCATTACTCTCACCGCTTAATGAGGTTTTCAAAAACGAAACGAAGCTAGGAAAATTGACAGAGATGTGCACTGTGCGAAAATTTAACACAATTCTAATCCGTGAATGAAGAATATAAAGTGTACAGGATATTGGTGGGTGTAATGCAAGACCAGAAATATGAAAGGTAACAAGAGAGGATATCTGGGGATATATATTTAGGACAGCAAGTACATATTCGAGTGGGTTGCAACAGCATACAGGGTCGGTTGTGTACAGAGCGTGCCGTCTAGTTTCGTGCGTGTTGGCTTCGTACGTATCAGCTTGGGAACAGCGTTAAGTGAGTTTGCTCATAACTGGATACCTATTTCTTTATTACCCACAAGGGGCTAAACACAGAGGGGACAAACAAGGACAGACATAGGTATTAAGTCGATTACATCTACCCCCAGTGCGTAATTGGTACTTAATTTATCGACCCCGAAAGGATGAAAGGCAAAGTCGACCTCGGCGGAATTTGAACTCACAACGTAACGCAGACGAAATACCGCTAAGCATTTCGCCCGGCGTGCTAACGTTTCTGCCAGCTCGCCGAATTGGTTATACATGTACGTGGGAACGGTGCAGCTGCGGACTTTCGTTGAAAGGAGCCGAGGCAGAGATTGCTGTTCTCAATCCTTGGTCTGATAGGAAAATATCTGGTAGAAGAGTGCATTCTGTGGTAGGTGTCTTAAATGAAGTGCAGAAGCCTAGTGTGTCTGGCACTCTAACTAAATGGGATTGCTGTGGGAAAGCAAATAGAACAAAACTGCATGAGAAATGCTGGATGCACAAATCCAGGTAACTTATTCTATGCGCATCGTGACCAAAGTGGGATCATAAAGAGGTAAGTCCCTGGAAGTGCGAGCGCGGAAAGCATGGTCTGTGTTTCATAGTTCGAAGAGGCGTCCGATGTGCGCAGAGGTGACACAGACATGGAAACGAATTGCTGAAGGCACAAATATTATAGTGCGTGTGTGTGTATGTGTATTAGTGAATGTAAGCGTGAATGCATGTATATAGGAACGTTTCATTTTTTAAAGATATATATTACGTTTCATTTTTTAAAGATATATATTACGGAGATGTACTTGCATAGCAAGTGACCTGATCTGAGATCGTGTGCTGGAACGAAAACAATTGCAGCGTGGAAGGTGTTTATAAGCCATTTAAGAAACACACAAAAACCGTTAGATTCACTTCAACATTTAAATTCAATTTGTCAAAATATTTTTCTCAATTTGAGACCGCGACCTGTTCATTGACAAAACTTCGTGCTATATATATATACTAGCAGTATCGCCCGGCGTTGCTCGGGTTTGTAAGGGAAATAACTATATAAGCATTTTTAGAGAGTTATAGCAAAAAAATAGTAAAATAATGCATTAAAAATGGAAAACAAATGATGGTAAATTTTTTTTTAAATCGTAGACTCATCGTAGACATTTTTAGAGAGTTACTTCCCTTATATAATAGCGAAAAAATGCATTAAAATGGGAAAAAATTATGGTAAATTATTTTAAAAATCGTAGACTCATCGTAGACGCGCGCTAATACCCAGAAGGGCTCGATATGAAACACGACTATAAGATACCCGGTTTTGGTTAAACTGCACCGCAAAATGTGGGAGTAGTTAGGAATCTAAATCGTAGGAGACAGACACAACTTCACTTTTATATATAAAGATATAGAATTCTGCAGCAAAAATTAAGTAACTAGCGAAAACCTGCAAAACATGTAGCGAAAATTATGCAAATAAACAACGTGTAATATGTGTGTTTATTATTTTTCAGTTACAGTGAGGATCGTCTCAACAGACTACAATTCCACGGCACTGCTCCTTTACTGTACCAATTCCACAGAGTCTACATGTCGTCCAAACCATTACTATTTCGAGATAGCTTCAAGGACGCGCACAATGGAACCCGATGATGAAATACGGATTCTGACTGAAATAAATACAGTCAGTGGAAGATATGAAGAAATGACGTACCTGGGCGCAGGTAAGTTTCTCATTCATATTGAAGGGAGAAAATATATTATAGTCATGAAAACAAAAACGTCAGAATATGAGAATTGGTTCTTAGTGATACGTTCTGAGATTATGGCATCTGAGGTCAAGCTAACGAGGAATCTCCAATGCGGACGTTCGACCCGCCAAAATGATCAACTAGAGCTTCTTCAAATTACAATTTACCATTGAAAAAAAAGTAAACATGGGAAAGTGTGATCACACTCATACCTATACATAAGTAAAAACGGGATGAGTGGGATCACAAGTCTGGTCGATCAGGGCTGATTTAAGGGTAACAACAATAGCATTCGAGGGATCAGAATAAGTAATATAGCTAGACAAATGTCATATCCGAAGAACTACGACATCCGGAAGAATAAATTCTAGTTTTACATCTTAGGGTTTCCGGATTATACGCACATGGGTCATCAAAACCTCTGGAAATTATAAAAGCTGAGTGACTAGAGCATTAAAAAGTATAATATCACCGGAGGTAAAAGGATACCCAAGGAAATAGAATTTAGCTTCTTCAAATTTGATTACCAACATTCATACTAAATCTGTCTTGTCAGGGATCCAGATATACCCCTAGCCTTGTCTTGTTGGTTGACTCATAGAAAACCATTCTGTTTGAAGATAATTTATATCCCTACATTCCATCTACTTCACTTTTTATTCATTTTGAGTTATATTTAAATAAACATTTTTTTCTCCCAAAAATGCAATATGGCGCAGGAGTGGCTGTGTGGTAAGTAGCTTGCTAACCAACCACATGGTTCCGGGTTCAGTCCCACTGCGTGGCACCTTGGGCAAGTGTCTTCTGCTATAGCCCCGGGCCGACCAATGCCTTGTGAGTGGATTTGGTAGGCGGAAACTGAAAGAAGCCTGTCGTATATATATATATATATATATATATATATGTGTGTGTGTGTGTGTGTGTGTATGTGTGTGTGTGTGTGTTTGTCCCCCTAGCATTGTGCCGGTGTGTTTACGTCCCCGTAACTTAGCGGTTCGGCAAAAAGAGACCGATAGAATAAGTACTAGGCTTACAAAAAGAATAAGTCCCGGGGTCGAGTTGCTCGATTAAAGGCAGTGCTCCAGCATGGCCGCAGTCAAATGACTGAAACAAGTAAAAGAGTAAAAGAGTATGGACTTCTCTTCTTGTGACTGAGAAACAGTCAAAACTGTGAGTCATCTGATGGTTTGCCCTTATTGTATTTTCCTTGCTATTTGAATAATTTGAGAAACAACACAGATGTTCCGCAATATTGCGTAAAAAGAGAGAAGATTTTAGATAGACATGTCATAATTACTAAATCCGTTTCCAATGTTGGAACAAGGCCAGCAGTTTCTGAAAAAGGGATTAGTCGATTACATTGACTCCAGTGCTCAACATTTTATCGATCCCGAAAGGATGAAAGGCAAAGTCGACCCCGACGGAATTAGAATTCAGAAAGTAAAGACGGACGAAATGCCACAAAGTATTTTGTCCGGCATGCTAACGATTCTTATTTCTTTATTGCACACAAGGGCTAAACATAGAAGGGACAAACAAGGACAGACAAAGGGATTAAATCGATTATATCGACCCCAGTGCGTAACTGGTACTTAATTTATCGACCCCGAAAGGATGAAAGGTAAAGTCGACCTCGGCGGAATTTGAACTCAGAACGTAGCGTTAGACGGAATATCTGTTTCTTTATTGCCCACAAGGGGCTAAACACAGAGGGGACAAACAAGGACAGACAAAGGGATTAAGTCAATTACATCGATCCCAGTGCGTAACTGGTACTTATTTAATCGACCCCGAAAGGATGAAAGGTAAAGTTGACCTCGGCGGAATTCGAACTCAGAACGTAGCGTTAGACGGAATATCGATAAGCATTTCGCCCGGCATGCTAACGATTCTGCCAGGTTGCTGCCTTTGTCATAACAATAATATTAAAATTATCATTTTTATCGTATCATTTATTTCTGGTATTTCTATTGTCTTCTTTATTTCAGACTGTGAAGGAGACAGTGCCGTGTTCGATTCCATTCCCGTCACCTCATCCTTCTCCCTGAACAATGTAAGCACAAAGTTTTAAATCACTAAGGTCTATAATGTGAAGTAATCCTTATATATAAAAGAGAGGTTGTGTGTCTGTCTCCTATGATTTAGATTCCTAACTACTCCCACATTTTGCGGTGCAGTTTAACCAAAACCGGGTATCTTACAGTCGTGATTCATATCGAGCCCTTCTGGGTATTAGCGCGCGTCTACGATGAGTCTACGATTTTAAGAAAAATTACCATCATTTTTTTCCATTTTAATGCATTTTTTCGCTATTATATAAGGGAAGTAACTCTCTAAAAATGTCTACGATGAGTCAACGATTTTTAAAAAAAATTTACCATAATTTGTTTTCCATTTTTAATGCATTTTTTTGCTATTTTTTGGCTATAACTCTCTAAAAATGCTTATATAGTTATTTCCTTTACAAACCCGAGCAACGCCGAGCGATACTGCTAGTAGTTCATAGAAGAAATCAGAAGAATTTTTATATCATAGACTGCCTCTGTCCAAACGAAATTAAGGTTTAAAAAAACTACAATAATGTGTCCTGAAATAATTTCAATAGATATGAACTCAAAACATATGTGGGTTGATAGGTAAGCACTTTATCCACTTACCTAATACTGAAAACATTTGGAAAAGAACCCCTCTTTATCTTGAGAGTGAAAGTGCTAATTACAACACAAATATATCGAAATGCCACTTATGGTATTGATACCAGGATATAGCTACTGATTCCT
>NC_042998.1:197697037-197712037 GCF_006345805.1 Octopus sinensis | reverse complement strand
ATTAGTGCCGTCCGTACAGAAGTTGCATTGCGTTGACTCCAGTCAAACATAAGATTTAAACAAGTACAAAAACAGAAGAAAATATTTATGTTACAAGGTATTTATAAGGAAAATCTCGAAGTGGCCGGTAGCATGAATTTGGGGAGTAAAGACGAAGGAAAGTGTAATAATTGCCATACAAGATGAATTCTTAATTCGCTAAAATTACTTACACTAAATCGTAGCGATTAGGAGTGGCTGTGTGGTAAGTAGCTTGCTTACCAACCACATGGTTCCGGGTTCAGTCCCACTGCGTGGCACCTTGGGCAAGTATCTTCTACTATAGCCTCGGGACGACCAAAGCCTTGTGAGTGGATTTGGTAGACGGAAACTGAAAGAAGCCCGTCGTGTATATGTATATATATATATATATATATATATATATATATATATATTATATATATATATATATATATATATATATATATAATATATATATATATATATATACATATACATATATATATATATATATATATACATATATATATATATATACATACACATACATGCATATATATATATATACATACATATACATACATACATATATATATATATATAATATATATATATATATATATATACATATATATATTATATATATATATATATATATATATATATATATATATATAATATTATATATTATATATATATATATGTATGTGTGCGTATATGTTTGTGTGTCTGTGTTTGTCCCCTAACATCGCTTGACAACCGTTGCTGCTGTGTTTACGTCCCCGTAACTTAGCGATTCGGCCTAAAGAGAACGATAGAATAAGTACTAGGCTTACAAAGAATACGTCCTGGGGGTCGATTTGCTCGACTAAAAGGCGGTGCTCCAGTATGGCCACAGTCAAATGACTGAAACAAGTAACAGATCAAAGAGTAAAAGAGTACTTTGGATAAGAAGGGCAAATAGTATTTGTCCGTATCTATAAGTATCAATATGCCGTGAAACAACGTTACCATTTCTCAATGAGTCTTAACCAAATTTCGCAAAGAGATGCAAACGCAGCCCAGTATCATGCAAGAACAAAAGAATACCGGTTCCACATTCGTTTGTAATTAAAACAGGAGTAAATCAAGATGAGAGGTGGAAAATTGTAATGGAGTAGGAGTTGAGTAAGAATGTTAATGTGAGGTACAGAAAATCTATCAGTTTGTCACACTAAACTGTGTTCTTTCTCCATCGATCTTTATTCCCCTCTCTCCCCCACTCTCACACATACACACATACTTTCTCACCCATATCTTATATGTTTATGCTCATATATATATACAGAATCATACTGAAACATACTTACACACACAAAATACACACACACATATATATATATATATTTTTTTTTTTTTTACTTGTTTCGGTCATTTGACTACGGCCATGCTGGAGCACCGCCTTTTAGTCGAGCAAATCGACCCCAGGTCTTATTTTTTGTAAGCCTAGTACTTATTCTATCGGTCTCTTTTGCTGAACCGCTAAGTAACGGGGACGTAAACATAGCAGCATCGGTTGTCAAGTGATGTTGGGGGAACAAACACAGACACATAAACACACACACACATATATATATACATATACATATATACGACAGGCTTCTTTCAGTTTCCGTCTACCAAATCCACTCACAAGGCTTTGGTCTGCCCGAGGCTATAGTAGAAGACACTTGCCCAAAGTGCCACGCAGTGGGACTGATCCAGGAACCGTGTGGTTGGTAAGCAGGCTACTTACCACACAGCCACTCCAAAGCCTATATATATATATAATTCTATAATTATGAGTATAATTATAATTAGGGTTCAGCAAAAATTTGCTTCACCACATACCGAAATTTAGAAATAGCAGTTAAAACTAACTATTTCACTACTATAAAAAATAAATCACCCAGATAGCAATAGTCAACTACTCATGCAGGTAAAGAGAAAAAAATAACGAATCCACCCGGCTTTGATTAACTGTATACGCGTTTCGGAGTTAAAAAGATGTGAAAAATGTAAAATCATATTTCCACTCTATCATTCTCCTCTTCAGTACAGTAATTCAAGATTTTAAATTTGAGAGCTAAACAAGCAACAAATTCACCGCCCAAGATTAAACAAAAATGCACCAGAGCTGGGTAGAATATTCTGTAAAAAAAAAGACACAATAATTCTACCCAGCTCAGAAAAAACAAGACCGCTTACCTTGACGGCGATCTTTTCCTTCAAAGGCGGAGTTAAACAGCTTCAAGTCTTCTCTTGTTCGCTTCAGCTAACAAAAGTGCTTGCGTAAGCAGTAAGCAAAATATATACCACCCAGCCACTCCTAACAATGACCAATCATTCATTGTATCTAAATGATAATCGATATGCTACGTGTCAGTTCATACATACTGATCAATATTTGAATGCGAAAATCGGAAGAAAATCTACAAATGCAAATATGAACTGCAAAAGCAGAAATTTAATTAACTCCATCAAATGCCCGAATTGTGAAGGGATATACGTTTGTCAGACTGAGAATGAATTATCGAAACGTTCACGTGTGCACCGACAGCAAATTAGAGAACCTGATGTCCGTTAGAAACCTTTAAGCAATCATCTGGCAACATGTAGTCAGAAAAGGTTTCTGATATTCCCATTCTACAAACTATACAACTCAGGTGAAATTGAGAGAAATATCAGAGAAAAGAATTTTATTGATAAATTCAGATCCGTTCTAAATGGACTATTATAGTAACGATGATAATTGTAATGATGATGGTAATAATAATAATAATAAGTTGCTGAGACCCCTCTTCGGTCATGACTGACCATAGGATTGCGCCTAGAAAGTAACCCGCCCAGGCACATGTCCGGACAAGGTTGTTTATGGAAGACCAGCAGTCACCCATGCATATCAGCCTCCCCTCTCCACGCCACCAGTGTTATCCAAGGGAAAGGCAAAGGGGCCGATATAACTTGGCACCAGTGACGTCGCAACTCATTTCTACGGCTGAGTGAACTGGAGCAACGTGAAATAAAGTGTCTTGCTCAAGAACACAACACGCAGCCCGGTCCGGGATTCGAGCTCACAACCTCGAAATCGTAAGCTCGACGCTCTAACCACTGAGCCATGCCCCTTCACAATAATAATAAGTATTACTATTATTTCTAGTGCTACCACTGCCACCACTAACAACAACAATAATAAAAGAGACAGGAAGATGTTAGTAGGATTGACCAAATGAACATTGATTCGACTGAAATATAAAAAATTTCCGGAGTAGCAATAGAATTCAATGAAAACAAGAATGTTGTTTACAACATTCCAAAATATGGCCAAACAATTATTCCTTCAGGTGCGGTCGAAGTAAAGAACCCTTGATATGCCCACCAAATCATGACATCTAAGCCACATGCTGACTGATCAAAGTATAAGTCGTAAGATTCAGCCTGCTGGAAACCATCAGAGGGCATTTAAAGGTTAAACCAACCATTTCACTGCAGTTGTCAATTGTGGAACTCGACTGTCACTATATAAACCTGACGATTGCATAACACAAGAAAGTACTAGTTTATTTCAATATTGCAAAATTGCAAGATTATAAAAATTGCAAATAATAAGACGTGAAAATCAGACTAAGTTGGAATTTCATTGATTAATATATTCTTCTATACACAATCATACAAACTGGGATACACACACACACGCACGCACGCACGCACGCACGAACACACATATACATACATACATACATACATAAATACATACACACATACATACATAAATACATACATATATGTGTGTGTGTGTGTGTGTGTGTGTGTGTGTGTGTGTTTCGACCAAAGATTGGTCCAGGCCATGTCCAACTTAATAGCACCACTGATAGGATTTTCTAAACCCTTTTTAAGTTAAGTTTTGTGGTATCATGGTCCATTCGAGTCGGGAGTTCTCGTTGAGTGAGTTGTATCTAAGTATAGGTGGCTTATCTGGTATTCCTCGACGAAATTTGTCCAGATTCCGTTTAAAGGTAATGGAATCCTTTTCCTCTTTCATCTGTTTCGGGACAATGTTAAATAGGGCAGAGCCTGTTGAGGAAAAGAAATCATATTGCAGTGTATTTATGTGTTGTGATCCTGAACTGGGTAGGGGATATATACAGTGGCGGAAAATAAATATTCGTACATGTCAAAATTCTAATGAACATAAATTTCTAATGAACATAAATGGGATATACCAATACTATATTTGCATACACATGCATAAACTAAGAATATGCAAAAGAAACTAATAAATTATAGTAACTAAGGAATTTATATACAATTATAAATATTTAGGGGTGAAAAAAGTATTCGTAAATTTATGATTTTCTATGCCACAAAATACTGTTAAAATGTTTTTTTTTACTAGAACTTTCTCGTTTGTTCCAATGATTTGAACAATGATTTATGGGACTCTGTAGAAAAACTCCGGCTTTGTGAAATGTGGGTTTTATTTACATCACGATAACGATCCTAAGCACACGGGGAAGTCTACCAAAAAATGGATTGTCGATCACAATATAAAATTATTAAAATGGCCAAGCCAGTTACCTGAATTGAACCCCATTGAAAATTTGTGGCATTATTTGAAAATTAAAATTCATTCAAGAGCCCCAACGTGCATTGCAGATTTGAAGAAAATTTGTCAAGAAGAATGGGAAAAATTCCTAAAGAAATATGCGAGTCATTGATTAAGAACTACAAGAAGAGATTGGTTGAAGTGGAACTGAATATTGGTTATGCTACGAAGTATTAAATCAGAATTATCAGTTATTTATGTTGAGTACGAATACTTTTTCACCCCTAAATATTTATCATATCTATAAAAGGGAGGATGTGTGTGCGTGTGTGTGTGTGTGTGTACGTGATTGCAATTTATACATGTCCACAAATTAGCACGCATGTCGCTCCAATTTTAGGAGGACATTTGTCAACATCCTATCTGGGTTTTGTCAACTTATTTTTCCCCGAGGCGCCCGTGGATAGCGTAAATATCTATTTTCAGACATAGCTTTTAGCCACGAAAAATATCAGCCTTGGCTTTTTTGATGGCATCTAACAAAAAAAAAACAAGATAAAGAAAAGTGGAAGAAGGAGGCAGAGAGTTTCACGGGAAAGACAAAGTGAGAGAAGGAGAGAGAGAGAGAGAGTAAGTTATGACGTTCATAAAAATGAAATGTACAATGTTTTTTTTTGTTTTTTTTTGTTTTTGAAAGACACTATATTTTATAATCATTGTATATATATACTTTAGTGAAAATCGTGCGAGTGTTAATCTACAAATTTAACAACATTTTTCCATTCATTTCTGTTTATGAACATGTATGCGTGCACAAAACATGCAATAGGTGTCCGTACGTACTTGTGTGTATGTGTGTTCGTGTCTGTTGCCCATATATATTTATATTATATATATATATATATATATATATATATCGTAATGCAGTACGATCGTTTCATGCGACTCCATTTAATTGAACAATGCAAACATTACATCAATTTAAAATGTAGAGCAATCTTCAGCTGAATAAAAATATAGAATTTAGTTAAATTCGAAGGATTCCTTTGTATAGTTTTCTTTTTATCCAAATACCAAAGAGGATAAGTTGATAGACAAAGAACATGTTTTATCAACAACCTCATAGTAGTAACTGAGTTACTCTTTGGGGTTTGGATAAAAAGAAAACTATACAAATGAATCCTTCGAATTTAACTAAATTCTATATTTTTATGCAGCTGAAGATTGCTCTACATTTTAAATTGATGTAATGTTTGCATTGTTCAATTGAATGGAGTCGCATGAAACGATCGTACTGCATTACCTCTGGATATCCTTGTTGCTTATTTTGATTATAATCACCCCATTTTGAAATATATGGATAATACCATACTAAATTCTGGTGCCTTTAACTTAAGTAGCATATTCATCTGAATTTAAATTTTAATGAACTTATATATATATAATTATATATATTATATACATAAAATTCCAAACGTTTTGACACTCTTTTACCAAACTCTTTAAACTAAGCACCACTTATAATCACATGGATCTTAATCCCCCCAAGAAATTTTTCCAAAGACTATTATTGAACTCTAAAAGCATAATGACCCTACAATTTATTAATACTTATTTATTAATTTTTGTATATATTTATTATTTTAAAAAAAAAACATTGTAAATTTCTTTTTTCCCCTTCCTCAATTTCAAAAAATTTCTTTTCCCCTTCCAAATCTTGAAAATTTGCTTTGCAATGAAAACCGGTTCGATTTATTATTTTTTCTTTTTTAATTTTCCATACACCCATTCTTATTAAAATTTACTTTCAATTTAGCATTCTACCTTATTATAATTTTTCCTCTCCTATATATATATATATAATGTGACCTCGTGTGTACCGTTGGCGATTTTTTTCCCTCTGTCTTCCCTTCTCTGGGTCTTTCCTTCTCCTATGTTTCCGACGAAGAGCTCCGCTCGAAACGTTAAACCCTCCTTCTTTCCTGAGAGTCCAATAATACTATATTTGTTCCACGTCCTCACGTTGTTGTGTTTTTTGTGCTTTCTTGTTTGGATTAACTATAGATATGTGTGTGTATATATATATATATATATATATATATATATATATATATATATCGAACCAAATTCTTTTTTCTAGTGCTAATAGTGACAACGAAACTGAGTGCAGTAGAGTAATGCGGAGTATGACTAAAGTAAGCCCTAATAACAGTGGTATTCTGTACAGCAAAATCGGTCACATTGAAAGCCAAAATAATTGGAGTAAGTAATTTTGTTTTTCTTACAACTTCCTTACAGTTGTATGTGATTTGCAATTAACTAAGGTATCAAACATTCCCTGGCATACAGGTGATGAAGTTGCATATTCATTGCTTTACGACTTTAAAATATTGCACAACATTCTATGGGTCATTGAAATGATGTTTGATAGTTAAGGAATTACTGCTTCCTGCTTCAGTGGCCCCAGGACACAGAGTAGCCCATAGCAAGTTAATTCTCATCTCAGAGAGTTACCTAGTACATTATTCATCTGCCCTTCCTATAACTGTTGTTGTTGCTGTTGCTGCTTGTTTGTTTGTGTGTTTGTTGAGCGAAGCGGTCTTCGTCCCATTAGTGGGAGAAGTCCGAAACGTGGGCCTTCGCTATTTGTAAGACCCGCAGAAGAGAAAGCAGGTGAACCCCCGACACCGAGAGCATCGACGGGTGGATGAATGCGCGTCCAGGCTCAGCGGTTGCGTAGGAAGTCGGGAACAAGAAACAGGAAGAAAGAGTGAGAGAAAGTTGGAGCGAAAGAGTACAACAGGGGTCGCCACTACCCCCTGCCGGAGCCTCGTGGAGCTTTAGGTATTTTCGCTCAATAAACACACACAACGCCCGGTCTGGGAATCGAAACCGCGATCCTCCGACCGCGAGTCCACTGCCCTAAGCAATGGGCCATTGCGGCTCCACTTGCTGTTGCTGCTGTTGTTGTTGGTGGTGGTGGTGGTGGTGGTGGCTGGTCTGAAGTGATTACTAGATGAGTTGCTAATGTACTTCTCGAGCTACGTGAAGAAATAATTGAAAATATACCCACGAACAATAAACAGATGATTTTATTATTGCCCACAGAATAATAAAATACCCTCCATCAGGCATTTGCCATATTCTGAACGCCTTACTTCCCTGAGCATGGATACAATGAAACTCCGACGTCTGGCAGCTGACTTGGCAGACACCCATAAGATTATTAACCATCTTACTAACAATAACTCTGAGCACCTTTTCAAACTCCACCTGTCTAACACCCGTGGACATGTTTACAAAGTCAGAAAACAGCACAGCTCCCATGACTTTCGGAAACATTTTTTCACGCTAAGAGTTGCTGAAGCATGGAACAAACTGCCGGCATCAGTTGTTAGTTGTCGGAGCACTGCATCCTTCAAAACTTCCGTGCTTCCTGAGATTCGCCAACCCTACACCTGATTTTCTCCCTTCCATACACACGCAAGCATGTATCTGACTCATACACTGTTCACTTCCCAGACATTTGTACATTACTGCATATTCTTTATACGCACTTTTGACAAGTTGTGGTGCACCTGAGCACTGTATACAAAAATTTCATTATTATTATATCATAGAATTTAAACTGTGTTGGTCCTTTACAAATACAAACATTAATAATAATACACCGGGAGAGACATGTTATTTAACGTTTACGACAAGCTTACTGATATAGCAATATGTAGCTGGCCCGTCACAACTGGTAAATAATTGCGCTATATTCGTAATGATGAAAACTCATGTCAACTATCAGCCATTTATCTCAACCGGCTGGATTTGACGAGAATAAAGAATCAACGTGCTGTAATGGAACTGGTTAATTCTTTACACTGTTTGGGTGCAACCAATTTCCTTTCTTTAATTTCCAGAAACTACCAGTCAGGAACAAGAACGCAACCTTAAAATATATATATAACTCTTTATTTTCTTGTTTACAAAGAAGTACGTTAGTATATTGGTATCCACTTGGTTCGATATAGCAAGGCTGAATTTTAACATTTGTAAGATAAACCTCACAACAAATTCAGCAGCAACAGAACAGGTCAAATCCTAAGCGTCTGGGACAGGAGAATAGGCTGATCACACGTTTAACACGTCCTTTCTCTTCAATAGCCGTGTCTCAAGTCAACGACGCTAACAAGGAACGCGATAGAATTTTCTTCCCCAGTCTCTAGCGCATATGCATGAGGGAACTTCCTTAGGCCTTTCCAGAATGTTCCAGCCCCGCACACGCACACTGAAGAATGACGTTGCGTGTGCGCACACTGGAAAATGACGTCACTACAGTGCAACTGTCTCAACATTCTGAGTGGCAAGAGGTGAGATTTGCGAATGAGTTGGCTGGTCTCAACACTCAGTGTGGACCATCTGACTAGAGAGGAGGCACATCCTGCTCAGCCGCCTTCAAACACTCTGTCACCGCCAAAAGTAGCTTTATATAGCATGATTCTTGAAGATTGAATCACGTGATGGCTTGACGCAGATTGGTTGCTCAATAGACTGATCACGTGTAACTGCTGTGGTTCGATCGTGATGTCGAGGCGTATACCTAGTGGTTGGGCTTCGAATCAGCGCTACAAGTTCATCACAAAATTGTGCTGGCATTATCGTGTGCTTTAGTATGGTGTATTTTACTATGTTCGTATAAATGTTTTTCATGTGTTTTAGTACGCATGCGTAAAAGAAACAAGCAGAAGAGTATGTGTAAATGTGTGTCTTTGTATGTGTGTCCTTATACGCGTCCCTGGGGTTTTTTTGTTAACATTTATGCTTCCCTGAAACACGATGAGCTACAAACAGTGACTTTACCATTTTCCCTGAAAATAAACGACTCGCTAGTTTTGTACAATCGAAGTCGAGTGGAAATATGAGATATCTGACTTCAAAAAAGAACGTGAAATCGTTCGCAGCTGGAACGCATACCGTTGTAAAAATTTGATTCAATATATATATTCGTTCAACTCATGCAAGTATGGGAAAACGAGCATGAAAACTGTGTGTGTGCGCGTGTGTGTATGCATATGTATATACATATATATATATATATATTATATATATATATATATATATATATATATATATATATATATATATATAATATATATATATAGTATATATATATATATATATATACATATGTATATATATATATATGCGCAGGAGTGGCTGTGTGGTACGTAGCTTGCTAACCAACCACATGGTTCCGGGTTCAGTCCCACTGCGTGGCATCTTGGGCAAGTGTCTTCTGCTATAGCCCCGGGCTGACCAAAGCCTTGTGAGTGGATTTGGTAGACGGAAACTGAAAGAAGCCTGTCGTATATATGTACATATATATATGTAAGTGTGTGTTTGTGTGCCTGTATTTGTCCCCCTAGCATTGCTTGACAACCGATGCTGGTGTGTTTACGTCCCCGTCACTTAGCGGTTCGGCAAAAGAGACCGATAGAATAAGTACTGGGCTTACGAAGAATAAGTCCCGGGATCGATTTGCTCGACTAAAGGTGGTGCTCCAGTATGGCCGCAGTCAAATGAGTGAAACAAGTAAAAGAGTAAAAGAGTATATATCTTTATATATATAAAACTGAGAATGTGTGTCTGCCTGTCTGTATGTCTGTGTGTTTCCCTAAAACCTGAGAACTACACAACTAATTTCATTCAAATTTTACACATGCCTTACTTATGGTCCGGGGAGTGTCATCGGCAAAAGAAATTTTAACTTTTTACCTAGGGCGAGCCCACAGCAAGATCATATCTTCTCCACTACGATTCCCTAAAACTTGAGAACTACACAACCAATTTCATTCAAATTTTACACATGCCTTACTTAGGGTCCATGTAGTTTCAAGGGCAAAACAAAATGTTCAACTTCTTGCCTAGAGCGAGCCCATAGCAATATCATATTTTCTCCACTATTTCCGTATCTCTTATTATATTACGTGTTTAAAGTGAAACAAAGACATTTCTCTATTTTATGTCAGATACTTTCACCTTAACAATAAAAATAATAATAACAATTGAATTATATACAGTAAGTAATAATTAAAATCAAACTAAAGTATAATATAATTGTAACATAAAAAAAAAGTAAAAATAGCAATTGGTATAAAATTGCATCAATGACTTGAACTTGAATAAGTGGTTTCACATGAATGGAAATAAATTATAAATAAAATTAGCGTGCAGAAATGGAATAGTCCAGATGGATAATAAAAAATTAAATTAAAGAAAAAGACTATTGTCTATAAAGTATACAATGTAGAGAAAAAAGAAGATTTGAACACCTTCGAAAAGTGTCTTGGTGCGACTAATCAGAGGAGGTAAATTCGCCACAATAGAAGCAAGGTTCGAGTCAACGGAGCGTGCAAGGGAGTACTCGACTCGAACTTGCAAAGTGGAAATATTTTGTTTTTACCTTTATATCTGGGACGTAGGACGTCCCGGAAAAAAATTTAAAATGCCTCCCCCCCCCACAAGTAGAAGTAGGCTGGATTGTAACCACACTTCTATACAAGAGGGAGGACAAGATACAATTGATCAAAATTACAAGAGATGGGCAAACAATTCCAGTCTGTTATATATTTTGATATCAAGATATAACTTTGTATTATATATTTTATGTGTAGATGTATATATATAGATGTACATGTAATATGTACACATATATATACACATATATACATGCACTAGCACATCTGACCCGGCAACGACGGATCTTTAATGCTAGTATATATATATATATAATATTATATATATATATATATATATATATATATATATATATATATATATATGTGTGTGTGTGTGTGTGTGTGTGTGTGTTCCACGCGAGGACGTGGAACAAATATAGTATTATTGGACGCTCAGGAAAGAAGGAAAGAAGAAGCGGAGCTCTTCGTCGGAAATATAGGAGAAGGAAAGATCCAGAGAAGGGAAGACAGAGGAAAAAAATCGCCAACGGTACACACGCGGTCACGTTTTCAATGACCGGAAGGAAATGGGTGAAGAAAAGTTCTTTCAAAGGCAGGAGAGTGCAAGAGGATGTATGTGTGTGTAAGTGTGGATATGTGCGTGCGCGAAGGTCTGCGTGTGCGTGTGTGTGTATGTGTGTATGTGTGTAATGATAACACGCGTGTGTATGCGTGTAATGATAACACGCGTGTGTGTGTGTGTATGTGTGTGTAGTTGTGGCTGTTAATCTTTACGTGTTATAGGGCTTAGTATTGTTTAAGGTCAAGGAAGAAGGAGTGGGAGTGGCTTTTTTGACTCTACCCCAGGTCAGTAGTAGGGACTGCTAGTTTGAAGTATGTGTGTGTGTGCGTGTATGTATATGTATCGTGTGTGTTTTGTTTGTAGTGTGTGTGTGTATGTGTGTGTTCGTGTGTGTATGCGTAGAGTTTGGGTGCGTGGCGAATAACTATGCTTTACTTAATATATATGTATATAGGTATATATATATATATACATATACACATATACACACACACATTTTTCCCAACATTTAAAGGTCAAAATCCCCAATGCGTACTATATACGAAGTTAAAAATGAAACTTATTTACTAAGCAATGTCTGAGTCTCTATTTGCTGTCCGGCAATGTTTATTCGGACTCATTTCGTGATATTGGGCGCGAAAATGCCTAAAACCATCCATAACTTGCAGTTAGCAACATTCATTAAACGTCATTACTGTTATTTCTTTCTTTTCTACAAAATACACAAAAAAGCTACACGTTTGTATTACGTTATATATACAATAATAATAAATGACGTTACCGTATACATTTTTACAAACCAATGTTCGTTATATAGACCTTCTTGACTCAAGTTAGAAACGGCGTGCGTATTATACACAAGGTTTAGGTTTTTCAGAGGAACAGCCCCCTAAAACTTCCTTGCGTATTATACTGAAGGGCGGGCTTGAGGATTGACGGTATATATAAAAAAAATGTTTTTATCTATTTCAAAGAAGCGGAGGAAATGGAGGTTAGGAAGTTAATAACTGTTTATTATTAATAGCAAATTGATCATCTTCACTTACGGCCGTTTCTATTAATTCTCAATAAACATTAAATTTACATTTATGTGACAAGAGCACAATATCATCAGAGGTGATAGATATAAATTTGGATGTTATAAATGTGCTAATGAATTCATTTTAGCAGACTGAATGTTAGAATTTATTATGGGCAAATAAAGTTAGAACGATAAATAAAGTAGGTAGAGATGATAGAGGAAAGTGAAATGTAAATTTATTAGTAAATAAAATGAAATATTCATTTATAAATGAATATATATATATTGAGCATGTACGTATATATATATATATATATATATATATATATATACACACACACCCACACCATATATTATAATATATATATCTATATATATATATATATATATATATATTTAAAAAGGAGATGTGGAACACGAGTTGTGATATATAATCAGAAAGGAACTCTATCTCTCTTTAAAAATATCTTTGATAAGCATAACAAATGCGCAACCGGTAAAAAGAACTTTCACCTAATTAAATACACACTCCCTTACTTAAATTATTTTGTCAGCATTTTCTTCATTTCCTTTATATATATATATATATATATAATGTTAGTTGAGTTAGAGGCTGGAATACCGACTAAGGGATAAAAATACCCGTTATACACCCGGTGTAATAAGCTGTGTTAACCCTGGAGATACCTAAGCAAGCATATTATGCTAAATAGGTTACAGGTAATGACAAAGATAAGCAAGAGTTTATCATGAATCAAATTTAAAGTAAACAGAAAATGGAGAAATATTGATAAACAACAATCGACTAACATCAAGTATTACTTCTTAATACAATACAAATAGACTCTATACCATCTAACAGCTGTTACCGCTTCCAATGTTATATGGTAATGTCTCTGAAGAGTCTAAAAGTAATATTCATCATATTTGGTAATACTTAGATCTAGAACGTTGAACTTCAGAGGGAAGAAAAATACATACATAGAAAAGAAAAAGAAGAAGAGCCTCAAGAAGATAAAACGATTAATACATTTAAATGACACCATTTTGCTTGTATCGCAAGTAATATTTGATGTTAATCAATTCTTGTTGATCAATATTTCTTCACATTTTGTTTACTTTATATTATATATATATATATATATATAACTAATGTAGGATAAAATTTTTTTCGGGAAAAACATTTTATCAATGGCCAGCATATCAAAAAAGGTATATATATATATATATACATACATACATACTCACATATATATACATATATGAGTATGTATGTATATATATGTATGTATATATATATTATATATATTATTATTATATATATAATATATATATTGATTAAATAGATACACATATATACCCGTAAGTATACATAGATTCGCACTTAAACATACATCCGTGCATAGACATATATACTTACACATACACATACATGCATAAACAGGTATGCACATTCACTCCCACACGTTTGCACTTGCTCATATATGTGTATATATGTGTGTATGCAACTTACCCATCTCCCCTATATATAAACATACATATATATATATCTAAATATATAAATAAGAGTGAAAGGAAGAAAAACAATTCACCACCTTTGGTCGAAAATTTAGGGCGCTGGGAAACTTATCTAATGACTTTTGAGGCACGCCAGCATACATATGTGTGTGTGTATATGTGTATGTATATACATATATATATATATATGTGTGTGTGTGTGTGTGTGTGTGTTGTGTGTGTGTGTGTGTGTGTGTGTTTGTGTGTGTGTTTATAAACTTAATTAGAGATTGTTTTAATCTCATGATGGGATAGATTCCTCCAAGGAAATACCAGTTCAATATCTAGTATTTTGGAGAAATGAATTTCCTTAAAATAATAGGTATCGTAAATCCTCGAGTATTATCCGCATTCTTTTCCAAACTTTAAGGTCAAAATCCCTAGTGCGTACTATATACGAGGTTAAAAATGAAAATTATTTTCTAAGCAACGTCCGAGTCTCTATTTGCTATCCGGCAATGCTTATTTAGACGAATTTTGTGATATTGGGCGCGAAAATACCTTAAACCATCCATAACTTGCAGTTAGCAACATTTATTAAACGTTATTACTGTTATTTCTTTATTTTCTGTAAACAAAATGCACAAAAAAGCTACACGTTTGCATTACGTTACATATACAATAATAATAAAGGACGTTACAATATACATTTTTACAAACCAAGGACGTTATATAGACCTCCTTGACTCAAGTTAGAGAAGGGGTGCGTATTATACACAAGGTTTAGGTTTTTTAGAGGTACAGCCCCCTAAAACTTCCTTACGTATTATACTCAATGGCGGACTCGAGAATTCACGGTATATATATAAACATTTTTTATCTACTT
>NC_042998.1:197682037-197694537 GCF_006345805.1 Octopus sinensis | reverse complement strand
TCGAAGATACACGGTACCTATTATTTTTTAAAATTCATTTCCCCCAAATACTAGATATTGAACTTGTATTTCATTGGAGGAATCTATCCCATCATGAGATTAAAACAACTTCTAATTAAATTTGTAAGCACACACACATACACACACACACATACACATACACACTCACACATACACACACACATACATACACACACACTCACACACACACAAACACACACACACACACAAACACACACATATATATATACAAGTATAGATGGGCTGGACACGTCGCCCGGCTCACCGATAATCGGTGGACGCACGCAGCTGTCGATCGGTATCCGCGTGAGCGGAAAAGACCACCCGGAAGACCTCCACGACGGTGGAATTACGATTTCAGGAGGACGATTGGGATCACGTGGATGAGAAAGGCGCGATCCAGAGAGGAGTGGACAGCGTGCTGTGACCAGCGGTGTCAAATGGACGCCTGACGGACTGGTCGGTCAAAGTGATTCAAAGTGATATTATATTATATATATTATATATATATATATAATATATATATATATATATAAATATGGAGTCGAACCGACGAAGATTTTAACACAATTCCTTTACTTTCAACACATGTTTCGAAGACTGCTTATTCTTAATTCTGAAGGAATAAAGTGTGCATTTGCCGTCTTCTCATCAGGAAAGACAAGAAAATCAATCAGCCTCAAGACGGACAAAAACTTTTCTATGGCTTGCTACATAATGATCACAGTGATAATGAGTGTTTTTAAAAATCCGTTAAAAGCAATGACGTCAAAATTGTTTGGAAGAGGAATTTATGAAAATAAGAAGGGGACAGCATGCATGCTGTATGAATATGGATGCGGGTGTGTTTGCTCTGGTTAATAAGTGTTATTGCTTATGTGTGTGTATGAGTGTGTGTATATAACTGCATTTATGTCTATGTATGTATATGTGTGTAACCATGTATGTGTTGGGGACGGTTGTCAGATAAATATAGCAGTAAAGCGAGAAATATGTCTGTGTGTTTGATTGAGCGTATGTATGACAGAGACAGATACGTAGAAAGAGAGAGGGAGAGGTAGAAAGGAAAGGATAAACATACGCCAGTGACATATAGTATCATTGTTTTATGTAACGGAGTAGACATAAAAGGGACGTGAAATTAAATACTAAAACAGAGAAATTATCAATATTAATTATCATTTATATGAATGGAAAGTGTGTTTTTGCCAGTGCATACACTTATAGGATTTTTCTGTTAACGTGTTAACCAAAGGGAACTTGGCGAAAATCATATGGAAGAGCTCGGAAATACAAATTCCGCAAAATTTCCTGCCCTTATCAAAAGGAAAGGATACAGACAATATGGACCAATCCAGCTTAAAAGTTATATTATTGTCCTTAAGACGCCAAACTAATTTACTTAGTCCTATACTCTGTTGTTTTCTCTTATCTCGGAACGTTGAATAATGATTGGAAATTCTCTCTGATAATTTGGAAGTTGTTGCCCCAATATAAAAGAAGACATCGGTACCGGTAGAAATTCTACATTTGTAAATTGTATTTTTAATTTTGGAGTTACTGGACAAGAACCTTAATCTGTTAGGGTTTACTTCGGAGATCGAGACTGAATTATTAATGATATGATTGTTGTTTATATTACTGTTAGTCTTAACCTGTACATTATTTCTATTATTATTAATATTATTATTATTATTATTATTATTATTATTATTATTATTATTATTATTATTATTATTATTGTATTACAACCGGCAATATACACACATACCTACATATACATGTATATATATATATATATATATATATGTGTGTGGGGTGTGTGCATATATTTATATATATTCAGATATATATATATATATATATATATATATATATATATATATATATATATATATATAAGTAAACAAAATATGAAGAAATATTGATCAACAATATTGCTACCCAGGTATCGATTAACGGATTATAATATACTAGGATATTCATTCACCTACTTAAATATATATATATATATATATATACATATATACATATACACACACACATACACATGTATGTATCTCGCAGTACCCCGCGGCCACGCTGTAAAGCGCCCCCAGCTCCCCCAAATTTTCAACCTAAGGTGGTGAATTGTTTTTCTTCCTTTCACTTTTATGTATATATTCAAATATAAATATGTATGTTTATACATAGGGGAGATGGGTAAGTTGAATACACAGATTACACATATATGAGTATATGCAAACGTGTGGATGTGAATGTACATACCTGTTATTGCATGTATGTGTATGTGTAAGTATATATGTCTATGCACGGATGTATGTTTAAGTGCGAATCTATGTATACTTACGGGTATATATGTATACCTATCTAATCAATAGATATATAATATATACATACCTATATATATTGTATATATATATATATATATATATATATGTGCATATATCTATATACATTCATATATATATATATGTATATTATATGTATATATTATATATATATATATATATATATATATATATAATATATATATATCTATATATATATATGAAGTAAACAAAATATGAAGAAATATTGGTCACAAGAATTGACTAACATCAATTATTACTTGCGATACAAGCAGGCCTCTCTATATCACTTTCCCATAGTTTGATACTATAAACTATATTTTAATTTTTTTAACAATTAAGTATGTGTATAATATGTTCGCCGGACCCTACAGTACAAGCCATAATTTAATTCAAATAAAAAATTACAAAATTAAAATAAAAAATAAAGATGAGAAAAAAAATACGAATGAAAAGAAAAATTTACAGAAACTACGTTCTTACGTAACTTATGTCTATAAATATAAAATTAATGATATATAGGGATAAAAATAAAATAAATATATATATACATATATATATATATGTGTGTGTGTGTGTGTGTATTATATATATATATATACATATATATATATATTATATATATATATATATATATATATAATATATATAACAATGATAAATCTCAGAACACACACATACCACATGTGTATCTCGCCGTACTCCACGCCAGGCTGTAAAGCGTGCTGGCGTGCCTCAGATGTCATTAGATAAGTTTCCCAGCGCCCTGAATTTTCGACCCAAGGTGTGGATTGTTTTTCTTCCTTTCAATTTTATGTATATATTTAAATATAAATATGTATACTCTTTTACTCTTTTACTCTTTTACTTGTTTCAGTCATTTGACTGCGGCCATGCTGGAGCACCGCCTTTTAATCGAGTAACTTGACCCGGGACTTATTCTTTTGTAAGCCCAGTACTTATTCTATCGGTCTCTTTTGCCGAACCGCTAAGTGACGGGGGACGTAAACACCACCAGCATCGGTTGTCAAGCATGCTAGAAGGGACAAACACAGACACACAAAACATATACCACACATACATACATATATATACATATATACGACAGGCTTCTTTCAGTTTCCATCTACCAAATCCACTCACAAGGCATTGGTTGGCCCGGGGCTATAGCAGAAGACACTTGCCCAAGATGCCGCGCAGTGGGACTGAACCCGGAACCATGTGGCTGGTTAGCAAGCTACTTACCACACACCCACATAGGGGAGATGGGTAAGTTGAATACACACAGATATACACATATATGAGTATATGCAAACGTGTGGATGTGAATGTACATACCTGTTATTGCATGTATGTGTATGTATGGATAAATGTATGTTTAAGTGAGAATCTATGTATATGTACGGGTATGTATGTGTATCTATCTAATCAATATATATATATATATATATATTACAAAGTAAACAAAATATGAAGAAATATTGATCAACAAGAATTGATTAACATCAAATATTACTTGCGACACAATCAAAATGGTGTCATTTAAATGTATTAAGCGTTTTATCTTCTTTTCTTTTTCTTTTTTATTGTGTGTATTTTTCTTCCCTCTGAAGTTCAATGTTCTAGATCTAAGTATTACCAAATATGATGAATATTAATTTTAGACTCTTCAAAGGCAATACCATATAAAATTGGGAGCAGAAACAGCTGTTAGATGGCATAGAGTCTATTTGTATTGAATTAAGAAGTAATACTTGATGTTAGTCGATTGTTGTTTATCAATATTTCTCTATTTTCTGCTTACTTTAATTTTGATTCATGATAAACTCGTACTTATCTTTGTCATTACCTGTAACCTATGAGCATAAAATGCTTGCATAGGTACGCCCAGGGTTAACATAGGTAATTACACCGGTAGTATAACAGGTATTTTTATCCCTTTGGCGGTTATTCCAACCTCTATCTCTACTAACTTCATATACATATGTATATAATATACGTACATGCTCATATATGATTTTTTTAGAATTTAATTCATATTTTATAAATAAATATTTCATTCTTTTCTTACCACTAACTTTAGCTTATTTACACTTCACTTTCTTCTATCATCTCTATTTACTTTATTTATGGTTCTAATTTTATTTGCCCATTCTACTTTACCTCTAATCAACCTGTAAACCCCTCGTCCGAGCATATAACAATACAAACCATAAATTGTAACATTCAGTCTGCTAAAATGAATTCATTAGCACATTTATAACATCCAAATTTATATCTTTTGCCTCTGGTGATATTGTGCTCGTGTCACATAAATGTAAATTTAATGTTTTTTGAGTATTAATAGAAACGGTTGTAAGGGAAGCTGATCAATTTGCTATTAATTATAACCAATTATTATCTTCCTAACCTCCATTTCTTTCGCTTCTTTTAAATAGATAAAAACTATGTTTTTATATATACCGTAAATCTTCGATTTAGCCCTTGAGTATAATACGCTGGGGATTTTTACGGGGCTGTACGTCTGAAAAACCTAAACCTTTTGCATAATATGCACCCTTTCTCTATCTTGAGTCAAGGAGGTCAATATAACGTCCTTGGTTTGTAAAAATGCATACGGTAACGTCCTTTATTATTATTGTATATATAACATAATGCAAACATGTAGCTTTTTTGTGCATTTTGCAGAAAATAAAGAAATAACAGTAATAATGTTTAATAAATGTTGCTAACTGCAAGTTATGAATGGTTTAAGGTATTTTCGCGCCCAATATCACGAAATGCATCTGAATAAACATTTCCGGACAGCAAATAGAGACTCGGACATTGCTTAGAAAATAATTTTCATTTTTAACCTCGTATATAGTACGCACTAGGGATTTTGAGCTTTAAATTTTGGAAGAAAATGCGGATAATACTCGAGGATATACGGTACCTATTATTTTGAGGAAATTAATTTCTCCAAAATACTAGATATTGAACTTGTATTTCATTGGGGGAATCTATCTCATCATGAGATAAAAACAATCTCTAATTATATTTATAAACACACACACACACAAACACACACAAACACACACACACACAAACACACACAAACACACACACACACAAACACACACACATATACACATACACACACACACATATATATATATATATACACTTATACACACATACATATGTATCTTGCCGTCCCTGCGGCAACGCTGCAAGCGTGCTGGCGTGCCTCAAAAGTCATAGATAAGTTTCCCAGCGCCCTAAATTTTCGACCTCAGGTGGTGAATTGTTTTTCTTCCTTTCACTCTTATGTATATATTCAAATATAAATATGTATGTTTATATATAGGGGACATGGGTAAGTTGAATACACACACATTATACACATATATGAGCAAGTGCAAACGTGTGGGAGTGAATGTGCATACCTGTTTCTGCATGTATGTGTATGTGTAAGTATATATGTCTATGCACGGATGTATGTTTAAGTGCGAATCTATGTATACTTACGGGCATATATGTGTATCTATCTATAATCAATATATATATATATTATATATATATATATATATATTATATATATTATATATATACATATATATATATATATATATATAGCTATTTATATTATATGAATATATTAAATATATACACATTATGTATATACATATATATGTATATATTATATATGTGTATATATATTTCTCATAGTTTGTTACTTCATATATATATATGAAGTAAACAAAATATGAAGAAATATTGATCAAAAGAATTGATTAACATCAATTATTACTTGCGATACAAGCAAAATGGTGCCATTTAATTCTATTAATCCTTTCATCTACTTCTCGAGGTTCTTCTTTTTTTTCTTTTTTATTGTGTGTATTTTTCTTCCGTCTGAACTTCAACGTTCTAGATCTAAGTATTACTAAATATGATGAATATTACTTTTAGCTTCTTCAAAGGCAATACCATATAACATTGGAAGCGGAAACAGCTGTTAGATGGTATAGAGTCTATTTGTATTGAATTAAGAAGTAATATTTGATGTTAGTCAATTGTTGTTTATCAATGTTTCTCCATTTTCTGCTTCCTTTAAATCTGATTCATGATAAACTTTTGCTTATCTTTGTCATTACCTGCAACCTATGAACATAATATGCTTGCATAGGTATGTCCAAGGTTAACATAGGTAATTACACCGGTAGTATAACAGGTATTTTTATCCCTTTGGCGGTTATTCCAACCTCTATCTCTACTAACTTCACATACATAATATATATATAATATACATATATATATAATTAATTCGAGACAAAACCACTATTTTGCAAAACACAAACGGAAGACTTAATCAATACATAAAAATGTTAATATAAAGAAATAAACCGCCACTACAATCGTTCATGTCTTCAATGACATTCGTCAGGTGGATTTTCGATCTCCTAATCTGTTTTAATTATTACTTGCGATACAATCAACATGTGCATTTAATTCTATTAATCCTTTCATCTACTTCTCGAGGCTTTCTTTTTTTTCTTTTTTATTGTGTGTATTTTTCTTCCCTCTGAAGTTCAATGATCTAGATCTAAGTATTACCAGATATTATGAATATTACTTTTAGCTTCTTCAGGGCAATACCATATAACATTGGAAGCGGAAGCAGCTGTTAGATGGTATAGAGTCTATTTGTATTGAATTAAGAAGTAATATTTGATGTTAGTCAATTGTTGTTTATCAATGTTTCTCCATTTTCTGCTTCCTTTAAATCTGATTCATGATAAACTCTTGCTTATCTTTGTCATTACCTGCAACCTATGAACATAATATGCTTGCATAGGTATGTCCAAGGTTAATACTTGATGTTAGTCAATTGTTGTTTATCAATGTTTCTCCATTTTCTGCTTCCTTTAAATCTGATTCCTGATTAGGAGATCGAAAATCCACCTGACGAAGTCATTGAAGACATGAAAACGATTGTAGTGGAGGTTTATTTCTTATATTAAAAATGTTTATGTATGATTAAGTCTTTTCTTGTTTGTTTTGCAAAATAGTGGTTTTGTCTCGAATTATATATATAATATTTTACTATAAAATTGGATTAAACCTAAATCTGATTTTTTTCCTGTAAATTTGGATTTATTCCCTAATATTTATTATAATATATATTATACTATATATATATATATATATTATATATATATATATATATATATATATAGTATATAATTTATATATATATATATATATATATATATATATATATAAATAAGCGAGAAAGAAGCAACAAGAATGGATAGGTTTTAGTACAATCGTTCATTACAAGGACAGGCTTTATTAAAAGTTGTAAAAATTACAGCATATAAAACGTGTCCCGTATCATCAGTAAAATACATGTGAGTTCTCTAGACATCCTAGTGGTTGAGGCTATAATCATGAAGTAAATGTAGATAAAAGTAACATAAACAGATTTCCAAAGTCATTAAAGTTCTTTAAGATGGATTGTACAGTCTTATCACAGAATTTTAAAAAAGTTCTATTAGCATCACAGGAGAAGGTGACCTAATCCATAGAGCACATATGAATTTCCAGAGATATGATGAGGGATTACATACTCACAGAAGACAAATTTATCCATGGTTAATCACAACGAGATGGGTTCTCAATTCCTGCTTATTAGCATTACAGAGAGGGTGAATTAATCCTTTTATAGATGCACAATTTCCAATGGTGTAGAGTAAGTTTCCGGAGAAATGAAGAGGAATTTCATATTCACAGCGCGATAAATTTATCAATGGGTGAACACAATGAGGTAGGTATCAAAAACTTGTTATATGATTAGGTATTGCTACATTAATACATTACTGCTATTTACAAGAGGCTGTAGCTATTTAATTTTAAAGGCTGAAGGGCATTCTAGAGAGGCCAGAAGAGAAAGGGAAGGGAATAGAAGAAAAGAGAGAAAAGAAAGGAGGAGGGATCAAAAAAAAAAGGGGGGGGAGGGGACTAAAGAGAAGAGAAAAGGAAAAAAGAGAATAAGAAGAAGACAGGAAAAAAAAAGAGAAAAGAGAAAGAAATGGGAAAGAAGGAAAAAATAAAAATAAAAAAGAGGGTTCTAGTTATACAGACGAATTAGTAGACGGCAAGTCTGGTTTTAATTTAGGCATCTAGGAACTAGAGGAGAATATATTCTTTGGCCAGTAAAAAACAGCTAATTTATTGCGTTGAAATCAGTTATGAATTTAAAGAGAATCTAAAGAGATAACACAGTCAGGGGTTTAGGGGTCAGATGCTAAATCAAAAGAAAAATACATTAGGAAAATCTAAGTATAATCTTATCAAAAAGTCAATAAAACTTACTTATTTAATTTATTCATTTTATTGTCTTAAGGAGTTGCCGTTATTATTCATACATTGACGGACTACAGGTCAAATCTTAGAAGATCATTTACAAGGTGTTAGGGGATTGTCTATCATAATGAAGTAATCATATTATCACCGAGGGGGTAGCCTTATTTATTTATTTTGAAATAGAATTATGGGGCTATAGTATCTCATTTTATTTTTAGAGTTATGCTACTTAAATTAGATTAAGTTAGGAATTAAAATTAAAAAATTACAATTAAGATTTAAATTAAGAATTTAAAAATTATGAGTTTGAAATTAAATAAAGCCTAATTAAGCAGCGTATAAGTACTATTCACTTCCCTGTTCTCAAAAAACTGGTGCAGATATAAGGAAAAAGATAACTGTAGTTGAGAACTCTTAGTTATCTACTTAAGCAGTGCTATACTAGTAGAGATCAAGTATATCTATCTATATAGTACGGATATTCTAATCATTTAAAATATTTTAAGTCTTCAATTAGCGTGGACACAACTCTGACTAGTTTTCGATATGATATTCAATAAGTTACTATGTTTCTATGCTTTAGAATTCCACGTCTCCATGGAGCATAGTTGGAAATCTGTTTATGTTACTAATTATCTACATTACTTCATGAGTAAGCCTCACCACTAGGATGTATAGAGAACTCACATGTATTTTAGCTGATGAGTACGGGACACGTTTTATTGTGTAATTTTACAACTTTTAATAAGCCTGTCCTTGTATGAAACGATTGTACTAAAAAACCTATCCATTCTGTGCTTCTTTCTCGCTTATAATCACCCCACATTACTGTATTGTTAAAACAGTATAGTTTTTTTTGGTTGCATCTCAGTTAGGTACCTATCAAGTAAATCCATTTAATTAACTTGAATCTTTATTGCTTTTTGTATATATATAAATATATATATATATATATATATATATCTATGTATATATAATAATATAATATATATATATATATATATACATCTATATCTATACATATATATATATATATATATATATATATATAGATATATAATATATATATATATAATATATATAGATGATATATCTAATATACGTACATGCTCATATATGATTTTTGGAAATTTTATTCATACTTTATAAATGAATATTTCATTCTTTTTTTACCAATAAATTTACCTTATTTACATTTCACTTTCCTCTATCATCTCTGCTTACTTATTTATGTTTCTAATTTTATTTGCCCATTCTGCTTTATCTCTAATCGACCTGTAAAACCCCTCGCCGAGCATATAACAATACAAACCATAAATTGTAACTTTCGTCTGCTAAAATGAGTTCATTAGCACATTTATAACATCCCAAATTTATATCTTTTACCTCTGATGATATGTGCTCGTGTCGCATAAATGTAAATTTAATGTTTATTGAGCATTAATAGAACGGTGTAAGTGAAGATGATCAATTTGGCTATTACTAATAAACAGTTATATTAACTTCTGACCTCCATTTCCTTCGCTTCTTTTAAATAGATCAAACTGTGTTTATATATATACCGTGAATTCTCGAGTCCGCAATTGAGTATAATACGCAGGAAGTTTTAGGGGGCTGTACCTCTAAAAAAAACTTAAACTTGTGTATAATTCGCAGCCCACTCTATTTTTGAGTCAAGGAGGTCTATATAAACGTCCTTGGTTTGTAAAATGTATATGGTAACGTCCTTTATTATATTGTATATAAAACATAATGCAAACGTGTAGCTTTTTGTGCATTTTGCAGAAAATAAAAGAAATAACAGTAATAACATTTAATAAGTTTGGCTAATGCAAGTTATGGATGGTTTAAGGTATTTTCGCGCCAAATATTACGAATGCATCTGAATAAACATTTCCGGACAGCAAATAGAGACTCGGACATTGCTTAGAAAATAATTTCATTTTTAAACCTCGTATATAGTACGCACAAGGGCTTTTGAGCTTTTAATTTTGAAAAAAAATGCGGATAATACTCGAGGATTACGGTACCTATTATTTAAGGAAATTCATTTCTCCAAAATACTAGATATTGAACTTGTATTCATTGGAGGAATCTATCCCACTGTGGGATTAAAACACAACTCTAATTATATTTAAAACAACACACAACACAAAACACACACACACACACATAATATATATAATAATATATATATATATATATACCAATATACAAACACACACACTATGATCGTGCAGTCCCCCGCGGCAACGCTGCAAGCGTGCTGGCGTGCTCAAAAGTTCATTAGATAAGTTTCCCAGCGCCCCTAAATTTTCGACCTCAGGTGGTGAATTGTTTTTCTTCCTTTCACTTTTAGGTATAGATTTAAATATAAATATGTATGTTATATATAGGGGACATGGGTAAGTTGAATACAACACCTATATGAGCAAGTGCAAACGTGTGGGAGTGAATGTGCATACATGTTTCTGCATGTATGTGTATGTATACGTATATATATGTAAGCACGGATGTATGTTTAAGTGCGAATCTATGTATACTTACGGGTATATAGATGTATCTATCTAATCAATATATATGTATATATACACCAATTATCTACATATATAGTATATATATATTGTGTGTATTATTATCTATATTCATATATTTATATGTATATATATATATGAAGTAAACAAAATATGAAGAAATATTGATCGACGAGAATTGACTAACATCAAATATTACTTGCGATACAATAAAATGGTGTCATTAATGTATTAAACGTTTCATCTTCTCGAGGCTCTTCTTTTTCTTTTTTTATATTGTGTGTATTTTTTTCCCTCTGAAGTTCAATGTTCTAGATCTAAGTATTACCAAAATATGATGAATATTACTTTTAGACTCTTCAAAGGCAATACCATATAAAATTGGGAGCAGAAACAGCTGTTAGATGGTATAGAGTCTTTTGTATTGAATTAAGAAGTAATACTTGATGTTAGTCGATGGTGTTTATCACTATTCTCCATTTCTGTTTACTTTAAATTGATCCCTGATAAACTCGTACTTATCTTTGTCATTAACCTGTAACCTATGAGCGTTGCATAGGTACTCCAGGGTTAACATAGTTAATTACACCGGTAGTATAACAGGTATTTTTATCCCTTGGCGGTTATTCCAACCTCTAAACTCTACTAACCTCATAGTATGTATAAGTATATATATATATATGTATATATGGATATATATATATATATGTCTATAATATATATATATACATATACATATATATATTATATATATATATATATAGATATATTATATATATATATATATATATATATATATATATATATATATATATATATATATATATATATGGTAATAAGAGAATGAATTACTAATATATAAAGTAGGTATAAGTTTTTTAACAATTATATATGGGCATGTACGTATATTCATCAAGGAAATACCTGTTCAATATCTAGTACTTTGGGGAAAGAATTTCCTTAAAATAATAGGACCGTATATCTCGAGTATTATCCGCATTTTTTCCCATTTCAAATTAAAAACTCAAAATCCCTAGGGCGTACTATATACGAGGTTAAAAATGAAAAATATTTTCTAAGCAATGTACGAGTCTCTATTGCTGTCCGGCAATGCTTATTCAGACGCATTTCGTGATATGGGCGCGGAAAATACCTTAAACCATCCATAACTTTCAGTTAGCAACATTTATTAAACGTTATTATTGTTATTTCTTTATTTTTTCTGCAAAATTCACAAAAAAGC
>NC_042998.1:197674174-197681937 GCF_006345805.1 Octopus sinensis | reverse complement strand
ATATATATATATTATATATATATAATATATATAATATACGTACATGCTCATATATGATTTTTTTGAAATTTTATTCATACTTTATAAATGAATATTCATTCTTTTATTACCATAAATTTACCTTATTTACATTTCACTTTCCTCTATCATCTCTGCTTACTTTATTTATTGTTTCTAATTTTATTTGCCCATTCTGCTTTATCTCTAATCGACCTGTAAACCCCTCGCCCGAGCATATAACAATACAAACCATAAATTGTAACTTTCAGTCTGCTAAAATGAGTTCATTAGCACATTTATAACATCCAAATTTATATCTTTTACCTCTGATGATATTGTGCTCGTGTCGCATAAATGTAAATTTAATGTTTATTGAGCATTAATAGAAACGGCTGTAAGTGAAGATGATCAATTTGCTATTACTAATAAACAGTTATTAACTTCCTGACCTCCATTTCCTTCGCTTCTTTTAAATAGATCAAACTGTGTTTATATATATACCGTGAATTCTCGAGTCCGCACTTGAGTATAATACGCAAGGAAGTTTTAGGGGGCTGTACCTCTAAAAAACTTAAACCTTGTGTATAATTCGCAGCCCCACTCTATCTTGAGTCAAGGAGGTCTATATAACGTCCTTGGTTTGTAAAAATGTATATGGTAACGTCCTTTATTATTATTGTATATATAACATAATGCAAACGTGTAGCTTTTTTGTGCATTTTGCAGAAAATAAAGAAATAACAGTAATAACATTTAATAAGTTTGGCTAACTGCAAGTTATGGATGGTTTAAGGTATTTTCGCGCCAAATATTACGAAATGCATCTGAATAAACATTTCCGGACAGCAAATAGACTCGGACATGCTTAGAAAATAATTTCATTTTTAACCTCGTATATAGTACGCACAAGGGATTTTTTGAGCTTTAAATTTTGAAAAAAATGCGGATAATACTCGAGGATTTACGGTACCTATTATTTTAAGGAAATTCATTTCTCCAAAATACTAGATATTGAACTTGTATTTCATTGGAGGAATCTATCCCATCATGGGATTAAAACAATCTCTAATTATATTTATAAACACACACACACACAAACACACACACACACACATATATATATATATATATATATATTATATATATATACACATATACACACACACACCTATGTATCGTGCAGTCCCCCGCGGCAACGCTGCAAGCGTGCTGGCGTGCCTCAAAAGTCATTAGATAAGTTTCCCAGCGCCCTAAATTTTCGACCTCAGGTGGTGAATTGTTTTTCTTCCTTTCACTTTTAGGTATAGATTTAAATATAAATATGTATGTTTATATATAGGGGACATGGGTAAGTTGAATACAAACACATATATGAGCAAGTGCAAACGTGTGGGAGTGAATGTGCATACATGTTTCTGCATGTATGTGTATGTATACGTATATATATGTAAGCACGGATGTATGTTTAAGTGCGAATCTATGTATACTTACGGGTATATAGATGTATCTATCTAATCAATATATATGTATATATACACACATATCTACATATATATGTATATATATATGTGTGTATATATTTATATATATTCATATATTTATATGTATATATATATATGAAGTAAACAAAATATGAAGAAATATTGATCGACGAGAATTGACTAACATCAAATATTACTTGCGATACAATCAAAATGGTGTCATTTAAGTGTATTAAACGTTTCTCTTCTCGAGGCTCCTCTTTTCTCTTTTTTATATTGTGTGTATTTTTCTTCCTCTGAAGTTCAATGTTCTAGATCTAAGTTTACCAATATGATGAATATACTTTTAGACTCTTCAAAGGCAATACCATATAAAATTGGGAGCAGCAGAAACAGCTGTTAGATGGTATAGAGTCTTTTTGTATTGAATTAAGAAGTAATACTTGATGTTAGTCGATTGTTGTTTATCAATATTTCTCCATTTTCTGTTTACTTTAAATTTGATCCCTGATAAACTCGTACTTATCTTTGTCATTACCTGTAACCTATGAGCTTGCATAGGTACTCCAGGGTTAACATAGTTAATTACACCGGTAGTATAACAGGTATTTTTATCCCTTTGGCGGTTATTCCAACCTCTAACTCTACTAACCTCATATATTTGTATAAGTATATATATATATATGTATATATGTATATATATATATATATTATGTATATATATATACATATATACATATATATATATATATATATATATATATATATTATATATATATATATATATATATATATATATTATATATATATATATATATATATATATATATATTGGTAATAAGAGAATGAATTACTAATATATAAAGTATGTATAAGTTTTAACAATTTAATATGTGCAGGTACGTATATTTCCTCCAAGGAAATACCTGTTCAATATCTAGTACTTGGGGAAATGAATTTCCTTAAAATAATAGGTACCGTATATCCTCGAGTATTTATCCGCATTTTTTTCCCAATATTTAAAACTCAAAATCCCTAGTGCGTACTATATACGAGGTTCAAATGAAAAATTATTTTTCTAAGCAATGTACGAGTCTCTATTTGCTGTCCGGCAATGCTTATTCAGACGCATTTCGTGATATTGGGCGCGAAAATACCTTAAACCATCCATAACTTTCAGTTAGCAACATTTATTAAACGTTATTATTGTTATTTCTTTATTTTCTGCAAAATGCACAAAAAAGCTACTCTTTTGCATTATGTTATATATACAATAATTATAAAGGACGTTACAATATACATTTTTACAAACCAAGGACGTTATATAGACCTTCTTGCCTCATGTTAGGGAAAGGGTTCGTATTATACACAAGGTTTAGGTTTTTCAGAGGTACAGCCCCCTAAAAATCTCCAGCGTATTATACTCATGGGCTGACTAGAGGATTTACGGTATATATAAAAACATACTTTTTATCTATTTCAAAGAAGCGAAGGAAATGGAGGTTAGGAAGTTAATAAAAACTGTTTATTATTAATAGCAAATTGATCATCTTCACTTACAGCCGTTTCTATTAATACTCAATAAACATTAAATTTACATTTTTGTGACACGAGCACAATATCATCAGAGGTAAAAGATATAAATTCGGATGTTATAAACGTGCTAATGAATATATTTTAGCAGACTGAATGTTACAAATTTGTGGTTTGTATTGTTATATGCTCGGGCGAGGGGTTTACAGATTGATTAGAGATAAAGTAGAATGGGCAAATGAAATTAGAAACAATAAATAAAGTAAGCAGAGATGATAGAGGAAAGTGAAATGTAAATAAGGTAAATTTATTGGTAATAAAAAACATGAAATATTCATTTATAAAATATTAATAAAATTTTTTAAATATCATATAGGAGCATGTACGTATATTTTATATATATATATATATATATATATATATATATATATGTATGCTTCTGCGAGTGATGACTACTGCAACGACAACAACTTCAACGATATCGCCAGACCCAGACCGTAATAACACCACCGATGACAGCTCCAGTAACAGCAGCGGCCACATTAGCAACTCCAGGCTCCGGAGCCAATAGAAGATACACCAGAGCCGTGAACACAACAGCACTCAAGTTCAGAAATATATCGAGTCGACCCGAACTGCTTTTAAGCGGCACTATACAACCACACGTCCTCTTTCAGGTTCCGAAATGACAGCACGTCACGTCCCTGGCCAGATGTGTTTGGCGCCTAAAGGATGAAGTAATCCCATACGAAATTAAATGGACGATTAGAGACAGCAGAGTCCTACATAAACGGGAGCGGACGATGCAAGCTTTGCATAGCAAAATCAATAAGGATTATTAAAGATTCCCTAGACCTAGATTCTCTGTTAAATTCTAGATATAAGATCTTTATTCCCTGCCCCCGTTTCAAATGTGATTTCCCATTCGTTGATTAGAGCCTGAAAAGTTCTCGCAGACTGGAAACAGCCTAAGGGCGGAGATTCCTCGCCCCTTAAGTCCATAACATTTGCCAACTGAACTGGTCTAAGAAAGAAAACTCGTCCTGGCTAAACCTCAAATGATATTGTTTACAATTTAACTGACTGAAACGGATTTCTACCTCCGGTTTCAAGAGAGGTTATTTACCCTCCTCCATTAGAATCTGACTGGTCGTCCATAAAACTAAACGCTTTATGGATGTCAAACCGTTGGTCATTATATGACCGGACATATATTTAACTGCATGTAATTACGTGTGTGTGTGTGTGTGTGTGTGTGTGTGTGTGATATTTAGCAAAGGTAACTGAGTGACTAAGGTTCGAGAATTTTGTGCTTTAGCACTTATCAGTGTGATAAGTGCCAACGCACGAAACTTTCGGACCTTGAGTCATCACTATTACTTCTGCTAAATATTAATAAAGATATACAGATACTCATATTTTGAATTCTATTTTCCTGTTTGCATCAACATACCTATACGTCTCTCTCTCTCTCCCTCTCTCTCTCTCTCTCTCTCTCTATCTCCCTATATATATATATAATATATATATATATATATATATAAATGTGAAAAATGTGACCGCGCGTGTGTACCGTTGGCGATTTTTTTTCCTCTGTCTCTCCTTCTTTGGATCTTTCCTTTTCCTATGTTTCCGACGAAGAGCTCCGTTCGAAACGCTAAACCCTCCTTCTTTCCTTCTTTCCTGAGCGTCCAATAATACTATATTTGTTCCACGTCCTCGCGTTGTTGTGTTTTCTCTTTGTGTTTTCATGTTTGGATTAACTATATATATATATATATATATAATAATAATGAAAATTTTCAACTATTGAGATCTATGTATAAATCGAGCCATTTAGTTATATAGAGAGCTAAAGAGTCGATATTTTCCTGTATTGCTGGAATAACGCCGATGCTAAGTATCTTGTATAATAATACTCCAGTAATGAACTTCTAGTAAGGCATCCATAAAACAATTTTAGAATTATGCGATAAAAAACCTCTCCGGGTATTTATGAATTTTTAAATATATCATCAGTGAGGTAATCAATTTTCATGAGATGCTAGAAACTGAAAGCCGGTAACCGCGGACGAGCTTAAAAAAGTGATCTCCAATGTTTAAAACCCAAATTGAGTTAATATATACACATAGTAGGTGCAGGCGTGGTTGTGTGGTAAAAAGTTTGTTTCCCAACCACGTAGTTCCGGGTTCAGTCCCACTGCGCGGCACCTTAGGCAAGTGTCTTCTGCTATAGCCTCGGGCCGACTAAAGCCTTCTGAGTGGATTTGGTAAACGGAAACTGAAAGAAGCCTTATGACTTTTTTCCGTCATATACCCAATCTTTCTGCTGTTTTCACGGCTATGCTGCTTTCGAAATATCACTTTCTTGTCAGTATGGTGCGATACACAATCAACGCTTCCAAAAACAAAAAGAGTTTGTTCACCTATGCAGTTTCGTACACACACACACACACACACACACACACACACACACCACACACACACACACACATACATACATACATACATACATACATACATACATACATTCATACATATGTATGTATGCATGTATGTATTTATGTATGTATGTTTGTATATATGTATCTATGTATGTGTCTTTGTGTCTGTGTTTGTCCCCATCAACGCTTGACAACTGACGCTGGTGTGTTTACTTAGCGGTTCGGCAAAGAGACCAATAAAATAAGCACTAAGCTTAAGAATAGGTCTTGAGGTCGAATTGCTCGACAAAAACACTTCAAAGTGGTGCTCTAGCATGGCCGAAGTCAAATGACTGAAACAAGTATAAGGATAAAGAAAGAATATATATATTTATACACACACACACACACACACACACACACACATATCGTATATATACATATATATATATATATATATATATATATATATAATATATATATATAGCTTTGCTACAACCTTTACTTTACTGCTTGAAACCTCCTCTGATATGTGACATTTGGTGATTGAGAGAGTTTCATGCAGCTGCCCTCGTCTGCGCTTCCTGATGTGAGGTAGGCTCATCCAGAACTCTTGACAGGGAGAGATCCAGTTTTACTTTGATGTTACATACATCCACCCCAAACAGGTCTTTCAGGCTTGGGGAGGATATTAAAGGGCTATGTGCCCTTGAAACCCACGCTGTAACTTGGTGATATTGGGATCTTTGGCACTATGCAGTGGAACCCCGTTCTGTTGTTTGTGTAACTTTCAATACCAAAGTTTTCGTACAAATCCTTCCAGGATTTTCCAAATGTGTATCTCTGCATATCTTTCCTAACTTCGTTCTAGGCAGTAAAGTCTTAACCTTTTCAACCTTTCAATAGCTGACACATTGCATTGAGACGATCTTCTTTGTGTAGCTTCGCTGATTGCTTTGAGTTCTGCTATACATATGTGCATATATATAATAATATTCATAAACTTAAGAATAAAATTAACGATAGGGAAAAATCCAATATTAATAGTATTAATACTAAGTAAAGCGTATATATAAATAATAGAGAGAATAAATCAAGGAATATTATTTGGTATAATGCACCATTCATATCTTCAATAACTACCAATATTTGCTGCACTAGATAAGTATTTCCCATATTCAAGTAAAGATAGGACATTATCTAATCGCCATAGTATAAAGTTTTCGTATTCAACCACTAGAAATTTAGTTGAAATTATAGCTATAAACATGAGTAAAATTCATAATGTGTATTGTGAAATTAACTCTAATGATAATTTTCATGAACTAAATTTCAATTCTTCAGGTAAAAGTAATTCCAATCCTTATAATACAGTTAAGTTGACACCTACTTTTAATATTAACTATAATGATAATAATCCTGTCTTAACACCCAATTCTGGGAGGAGGACTAGTAGGAATTCTTTTAACCATAAGTATCAAATACAAATGAATAAATGCCTGTGTAATTGTAAAAACAAAATTGTCTGCTCTTTAGAAAATCAGTGTTTAGAAGAAAATATATTCTATCAGAGCAAAGTAATAACAGGGGATCGTAAGTAAGTTCATCTGCTGGAAGATGGAAATCTAGATTTCATAATCATTCTTATTCATTTAAATATAGAAAAAAGGTAATTCTACAGATCTCAGTAAATACATTTGGCATTTAAAAGATAGGAACATTAAGTATGATTTAAAGTGGTTCATTATTAGTTATGCACCATCATGCAATACTGGAAATTCTACATGTGGTCTTTGCCTTGAAGAAATATATCAATTACTAGCAGTATCGCCCGGCGTTGCTCGGGTTTGTAAGGGAAATAACTATATAAGCATTTTTAGAGAGTTATAGCCAAAACATAGCAAAAAAATGCATTAAAAATGGAAAAAAAATTATGGTAATTTTTTTTAAATCGTTGACTCATCGTAGACATTTTTAGAGAGTTACTTCCCTTATATAATAGCGAAAAAATGCATTAAAATGGAAAAAAATGATGGTAATTTTTTTTGTAAATCGTAGACACATCGTAGACGCGCGCTAATACCCAGAAGGGCTCGATATGAATCACGACTATAAGATACCCGCTTTTGGTTAAACTGCACCGCAAAATGTGGGAGTTGTTAGGAATCTAAATCGTAGGAGACAGATACACAACCTTACTTTTATATATAAAGATTTCTAAATTAATTTTATTGAATTTTAAGGGGAATTTTGCAATGAAATGTTGCCACAAACTTTGAAAAGCCTTTAACTCTTAAATTATAATCGCTTTGCTTTTCAAATGTTA
>NC_042998.1:197574174-197671674 GCF_006345805.1 Octopus sinensis | reverse complement strand
ATATATATATGCATATATATATATATATATATATATATATATATATATATTTGTTTTCATGCGGTTCATCCTGAGACCTACTGCAGAGCTTTTGGTGTCGAGCTCCGTCAGCATGGTCTGAAGCTGATCCATGTTTTCAGCGATGGGTACGATGTCGTCAGCGAAACGGAGGTGGGTGAGGAGCTCGCCATTGATGTTGACACCACCTTGCCATTCGATGCCTCTGATAATCTGTTCGAGACATGCAGTGAAAAGTTTTGGGGAGATTGTATCTCCTTGCTTCACTCCCTTCTCGACCGGCACTCGTATGGGTGATGACAGTAGAGCTATGTCGGTGGTGCATCCGGAATTTGCCTCTCTGAGCAGCTGCACATATTGCGCTTCGATTCCTTGCCTCTGCAGCGAGTTCAGCACTGCGTTGGTTTCGTTGAGAGAGCACATAAATAGCAACATCATCAGAAAGAAGTCCGGCGTGAGAGGTGTCATCGCAGAGTATACTCGCAGCAAGTATAGATGGGCTGGACACGTCGCCCGGCTCACCGATAATCGGTGGACGCACGCAGTTGTCGAGTGGTACCCGCGTGAGCGGAAAAGACCACCCGGAAGACCTCCACGACGGTGGAGTTACCATTTCAGGAGGACGATTGGGATCACGTGGATAAGAAGGGCGCGATCCAGAGAGGAGTGGACAGCGTGCTGTGACCAGCGGTGTCAAATGGACGCCTGACGGACTGGTCAGTCAAGGTGATCAAGGTGATATATATATATTTCTTTACTACCCACAAGGGGCTACACACAGAGGGGACAAACAAGGACAGACAAACGGATTAAGTCGATTATATCGACCCCAATGCGCAACTGGCACTTAATTTATCGACCCCGAGAGGATGAAAGGCTAAGTCGACCTCGGCGGAATTTGAACCCAGGATGTAGCGGGAGACGAAATACGGCTACGCATTTCGCCCGGCGTGCTAACGATTCTACCAAGGTGATATATATATATATATATTATATATATATATATATATATATATATGCATATGTAGAGTCTGACCACCCCTCTTGTACCTACACCTTAGGGCCATCATGGCGTCTGATGTGGCTTTTTTGTAGGCTTCTGGGTTACTCAATTACATTAACCCCAGTGCTCAACTGATACTCATTTTATTGACCATGAAAAGATAAAAATCAAAATCAACCTCTTCAAAATTTGAATTCAGAGTTTCAAGACCCAGAAGAAATGCCACTAAACAAATAATAATGATATTCAATTCATGATTATGACAGGGAAACGATTTTCATGACGGTGAATTTTTCATTGGTATGAGTTTACAAGGTTTTATTCGAAAGGTGCAGTTCAATAAATCAATCTTATTACACATTTTGTATTTTATCCCTTCAGATATACATGTTCTTGATGTCACAATTATGACACTACCACATGTATTCGATATGACCATCTGTTTCGAATTACAGCCTTAAGTATAGGAGTGTAAATACTTCACATGTGGCACGCAGATGTTCTTGCGGAATTGAAGCCCATTCCTGGAGCAGTTTTGCTTTCAGAGCGTCAAGCGAAGCATGAGGAGTGCTCGAGACCTTCGTCTCCAAAATGGACCAAACAGAAAAATCCAACGTGTTGAGATTGGGGTCATACATCCTTGCCAAATAACGACGGTTATACATCCTTGCCAATGAATGACGGAATATTTTTCTGAATCCAGTATTGTGTCTGTTTGGAACTGTGGGATGGTGCCGAGTCCTGTTGGAGGCTCCAAGTTGCGCCTTGAAAGTACTTATTCGCCAATGGAAGCAGTTCAGTTTCCAGAATGTCGCTAATGTATCAATGAGTGTTAATTTTAAGACATGAGGGCACAAAAATGAGGGGAGACCTTTCAGTGGTTGTCACAGCCGCCTAAACCATAACTGACTGAGGATTTTGATAACGATTTACAAGTCTACCCTCGACGGAACCAAAGACACTCCAAAGTCAGTCATTTTTTGTGTTTTACCATTTGTTCGATATCAAATTTCATCAGTGAACACTAGGTTGGGCAGCTTACCTTCAGCAATCTCCAGTCTCGTGGCCTTATAAACTTACGTGAGCTCATGATGGCAGATCATCTTGTTGAGGTGTTTCCTGAGATCCTCCTTCTGCACTCGATACATTGACGTTCGGTTTCTTTTTGCTGTGGCAGCCAGTTTTTCTGATGGAATGACGAAGATTTCGCCATATCTTTTCTCTATTACTTTTGATAAGCTGAGGGGCCCGCACACTTCTTTTTCAGCCATGTCCAGGATCAGCGGTGGATTAAAATTTCTTGACAATGTTCCAGACTGCTGTTCGGTTTATATTAAACTTTTTTTTATTATAACTGTATTACTCTCGCCTCCTTTGTGGAAGGTTATGATTGTATTTCGGTCTGTAGCCATTATCTAATTTCTAAATCTGAATTTATTTAATCTGAAATAAAAATGTCTATCTATCATAGGTCGTCCCTCAGGATCCCATCAGGGATTTCGGTTGCGCATACTATAGGAGTCACAAGGAGCTGCTCCATGTGGCCCCGCAGTTTCCATCTAACTAGAAAGACACACTAAACTTTTATAATAACGTAAAACTTTCATATCTTATCACAGTTATTGATTGTTATTAAAGTCCGAAACTTCGGTCGCCTTAATTTCGGAACACCCTGTACACACACACACACAGGGATAGAGTGAGAGGGTGGAGAGAGATCATTATAGAATTTAGTTCCAGATTCATGCAATAATATGCATTATGCAACATAATAAAGCAACAAAATATAATGAAAAGACAAAACTTGATAGTAACACATAACTATAATACATGTTAGTTAGTTAGTTAGTTAGTTAGTTAATTTGGCTCAAAAGCAAATAGCAAGGCCATGTAGGGGGTGTTCATGTAAAGAGTTCAGGCCACTTGAGGTCCAGGGAGGCTTTGAACAAAGCGGTCGTCGGCATCTTCACCATCTCGTCTGGCAGCTTGTTCCACGGATCCGCAACCCGGACGGAGAAAGCTGCTCTCCTTCGATTGAGATGAAATCGTCGCAGGTAGAGCTTTTCGGAATGACCCCGCAGCCGACGCTCTGGAGCAGGAGTGAAGAACAGCTCTTTCGAGAGGTTACACATAAACCAGTCCAAGCTATAATTACTACATCACCAAGCCTTTTTATCAGAAGCAAGATATGCAAAAAAAAATTTTATTTACATATACTTTTGTGTTAATATCAAGTTTTGTCTTTTGCTATGTACTATTGCATCATTATATACATTTGTTGACATATCGCACATTATTGTATCAATCAATCACCGAATTTTTGAAACAGTTGTAAAGATTTCGCAAGTCTGTCTTTTTCTTTCTATATTAATGTTTATGTAACATCTTTATAAATGATTTGATACCATATGTAATTGCTTATCCAGCTTTTATCTTTTTATTATACACGCACACAGAGACATACAAACACACATGCGCGCGCGCGTTCACACACACACACACACACACACACACAGAGGAAAGAGAGTGTTCAAATACACGTACAAGAAGAGAGATCAAACATATATAGAATGAGATCATACAAACAAAGAGAGAGTCATCAAAGGGATATATATAGAAAGGTTACACTGATATAGGGAGAAAGAGGGACCAAGAAAACCTTTTCTGTATCAAGCATAGTTAGTAACTCCGTAAGATGTACCCAGTGTAAGCTATGGACACATAAGAGGTGCATTAGTATATGAGGAAAGTTAGCAGAGAAAATAGGTTTTGTGCACAGATACAATTAACACTAAAAATGTACAGAAAATAGATTCCATCAAACGTTAGGAGGAAAAACTAGAATTGATAGCTTCTGTTACCTAGGTGACCAAGTCAGTAGCAAGGGTGGATGCTCTGAGAGCATAACTGTTAGAATAAGAATAGGCTGGGCAAAGTTCAGACAGCTCCTACCTCTGCTGGTAACAAAGGGCCTCTCCCTCAGAGTAAAAGGCAGATGCGACCAGCAGTGAAACATGGGCTGTAACTGCCGAGGACATGTGAAGGCTTGAAAGAAATTAAGCTAGCATACTTCACTGGATGTTCAATGTCAGTGTGCATGCAAGACAGAGTGTAAGTGTCTTGAAAAGAAAGTTGGGCATAAGAGGCATCAGATGTGGTGCGCAAAAGAGACGACTGTGCTGGTATGGTCATGTAATACTTATGGATGAGGACAGCTGTGTGAAGAAGTGCCAATCTCTAATTGTGGAGGAACCTATGGAAGAGGCAGACCCAGGAAGACATGGGATGAGGTGATGAAGCATGATTTTCAAATGCTGGGCCTCTCTGTATGTGGAGTGTTAGCCATGTCCATTAAAGGAGCTTTCTGTGATAGCCACATGGTTCTCTAATCCACATCTTATGTGTGTGCATATGTATGTATACACACACTTAAGTGAAAACATACCTGCATATCGGTAAATAGTCATCATCATCATCACCGTTTAACGTCTGCTTTCCATGCTGGCATGGGTTGGACGATTTTGACTGAGGGCTGGCAAACCAGATGGCTGCACCAGGCTCCAATCTTGATATGGCAGAGTTTCTACAGCTGGATGCCCTTCCTAACGCCAACCACTCCGAGAGTGTAGTGGGTGCTTTTAACGTGCTACCAGCACGGGGGCCAGTCAATGTCATAATACTCATATATCAACATCACTGGCATGTTACCATGTATTGTGCTATCAATATCAAGTAAAAATACAATGCTAGGACATTAGATGCAGCAGTTCATGGAGCACCAAAGTCTTTTACACTTTTCACAGCAACCAAACTTATTGAACATAGAAATTTAGATTTTTGCAAATAAGAACTGCAATGACTTTTTCATTTGAGTATTGTTTCTTCTCTTACTTTTCAGGTATCTCCAAGACTCTATATTCAGATAAACATTACACATTGAGTTATTTCTGTTTTGAGGAATATAACCGATCCTGTTCAATGAACAAGACTGAAGTTCGTTTGGATAGTAGACAGAGGGAAATCGATCCAAATTTCAAGACAACACTGTTTCAGCTTCTACAAAAAGTCTGTTTGACAGCAGATAGCATGAAAAACATTGAATATAAAAGTATGTTTGATCTTTTTTTATATTATTGTTATATTGTTGTTATTCCTGGTAGGATAAAAGTTGACCTCAGGTAAGTCAATCATTCATTATATCTTCACACAAAAGGACATGCTAGGTGTAATTTAAATAATAATAGCACCATTGGCAAAAAATAACGTTAGAACATTACATCAAAGTATTTTCATACATTCTTTTATGTTCTGAGTTCAAAGGCTACCGGATGTGACTTTGCCTTTCATATACCTAAGGGCTGATAAAATAAATAGCAGTAATATATTATTATCAACTCGATTATATTTCTCCTCTATATTTTTTTGATCTGTTATTTAACTAAAATACCAGCATTAATACTTCTGCTGGTAGACATTCCTTCACCAGTATAGCTGATTTTCACCTCTGAAAGCAAACAAAGTCCCTGCAATTTAGATAGTTCCTAATCTCATACAAAGATAATCCGCATTTCCTCAAACTATTTATAGATATGTTAATTACGCTATTCAAGAATTAAATCTCTTTACCTGAAACACTGTATATCATAAGTGATGGGATGTGAACTATGCTTCCTCCTAGTACAAACCTAGCAATATCATGACACTATCAACTTCTATTCACTTCCACAAATTATTGAAATTAAGTATTTTTCAGTTATCGCCAATAAGCTTCATACAAACATTAGTATCTGTTTCTTAAGAGAGTATGAAAGTAAAATATGAATTCATAAGAAATATTATCAGCTCAAAACAAGCCAAGTAAATGAATGTAGGTTAAATGAGTATCTACGAGTAAAGGTGTTGGTATCAACACCAAAATGAATATCAAATGGAAATTGTAATTATGATACCTGTGCCGGTAGCACGTAAAAAACACCATCCGAACGTGGCTAATGCCAGCGCCACCTTAACTGGCTTCTGTGCCAGTGGCACATAAAAAGCACCAATCGATCATGTCCACTGCCAGCCTACCCTATCACCTGTGAAAAGCACCCACTACACTCTCAGAGTGGTTGGCGTTAGGAAGGGCATCCAGCTGTAGAAACACTGCCAGATCAGACTGGAGCCTGGTGCAGCCTCCTGGCTTTCCAGACCCCGGTCGAACCATGCAGCCCGTACTAGCACGGAAAACGGACATTAAACGATGATGATGATAGCTGATAATGCTATACTTTTGGTTTAATAACTGGTAACTGTCTTATTGTCATAATTGGTTGTCGTGCTGATATATTAAGTGCTGATGGTGTCAGTATATGTGATATAATTGCTTGTGTTGCAGGCATAGCTGGTGATACTATTGGTATAACTGGTAGTGGTGTATAGAGAGTTGGTACACTAGCTAGTAATATCAGTCACATATTAACTGATAATTGAATGTATAGTTAGTAATTGTACTTGCATAACTGGTAGTGGTCCTGGTGTAACAATATTGGTGTAAACACTAGTAATGGTGTTGGTATAATAACTGGTAATTGCATTGGTATAATAACTGATAGTGGTGTTGGTATAGCTGTCAGTGGTTTTGATCTAATAATTTGTAGGGATTTTGGTAAAATAACTGGTAATTCATCATCACCATCATCGTTTAACATCCGCTTTCCATGCTAGCATGGGTTGGACAATTTGACTGAGAAGTGGCGAACTAGATGGCTGCACCAGGCTTCAATCTTGATTTGGCAGCGTTTCTACAGCTGGATGCCCTTCCTAACGCCAGCCACTCCGAGAGTGTAGTGTGTGCTTTTACGTGCCACCGGCACAAGGGCCAGTCAGGTGGTACTGGAAACGACCTCGCTCGAATCTTTTTACACATACCACTGGCACAAATGCCAGTAATGCAATGCTGATAACGATCACGCTCAAATGGTGTCTTTTACGTGCAACCGACATGGAGGCCAGTTGGCTGTTCTGGCAACGATCATGCTCGGATGGTGCTCTTAATACCCTACTAGCACGGGGCTTGAGTACCAGTAAGGTGACACTGGTAAGTGCCAGTAAAGTGACGTATTTTCATAATAGCTGGTGGTGTTGTTGGAATAATTACAGGTAATGAGCTAAAGTACATATGCATGTATCCAGGCATACAGACATGTACACACTTATAATATATGTAAGTGTATTTTTTCATTTAAAACTTGTTTCATCTTTTTATTCCAGTCAATTGCTCTTCCAATTTAAATGAAGTTGTCAACAAGGAACAAAGTGAGTAGACCATTACATTTCATCTTTAATTCGTTAGCTATATTTCGATGTTTCATCCTAAATAGCTTGGAAGAATGTGGAATTTTTTTAGCAATGTGTTTTGTCTAATGCAAATCGCTGTCGACAATAATGCCCAGGTCCCGTTCACAAGAAGACTTTTTGAGACTAGTGTTGTGGAGGGAGTAAGTAGACGCTGGGTTTTTCCTCCCAAAATGGATGGTGGTACATTTGTCCACAGCCAGCTTGAGTTGCCAGTCCATGATCCACTGCTGCAATTGTGTCCAGGTCCGATTGCAATAGAGATCTATAGTGTACAGGATCTGTCCTCTTTATTTCGAGGTACCGCTTGATGTCATCTGCATATTTCAGCACTGTGGCATTCTTTAAGTTGGCATCTGTGTCATTAACATATGCAACAAATAAAAGGGGGCCAAGAACAGATCCCTGTGGTACACCAGATGTTACCTCATAGGGTGAAGAGTGCTGTCCTAGAACTGTGACAACCTCTTTTTGGCCGATAATGAAGGACTTCAACCAGTTATAGAAATCATCTCTTACACCCGTTGCAGAGAGTTTCACCATAAACTACGGAAATATGTGGAAATATAGATTTGTAAGGGAAGAAATATGTGGAAATGAATAGAAGAGTGTAAGAATAACATGGAAGTACCTGAAAGTATGTGAAAGCACTTTAAAGTAGAAGGAAGTATGAGGAAGTGGAAAGCAGTTTTAATGTAATGTTTCATTTTTATCATTTTCTGAGTCTAACAGCAAAACATAAACAGAATCATAGCACACATCTGACTAGAGAAAGCAGCCAAACTTTTATATAACACACCTTTGTATAAAAAAATAAGAAAATTACAATCCTAGAAACCCTTGAAATATAAGATGGACATGATTGATTGTGTTATTTTTAGTTAATATTTAAACAAAAAAGAAAACTTGGTTTACTTGAAAATAATATTATTTAAATTGTATTTTACAAAAGTGCAATTTAAGAACCCTGTCAATGGTGTCTGTCAAAAGGAAAATATGCCATTAGCCAACTACGATCATGGAAAAATACAGGTTAGTTTGTTTACATATCAATGATTTTATCCTTGTATCATCTCATAAAGTATAATAATTATTTAATTTCATAGAAGAAAATACAATTACCGTAAATCCTCGAGTATAATCCGCATTTTTCCCCAAAAATTTGAAGGTCAAAATCCCTATTGCGTACTATATACGAGGTTAAAAATGAAAATTATTTTCTAAGCAATGTCTGAGTCTCTATTTGCTGTCCAGCAATGTTTATTCAGACGTATTTTGTGATGTCGGGCATGAAAATACCTTAAGCTAAACTTGAAAGCAATGAAGTCATAAAAGAATCATCCATAACTTGCAGTAAGCAACATTTATTAAATGTTATTACTGTTATTTCTTTATTTTCTGCAAACAAAATGCACAAAAAAGCTACACGTTTGTATTACGTTATATATACAATAATAATAAAGGACGTTAGCGTATACATTTTTACAAACCAAGGACGTTATATAGACTTCCTTGACTCAAGTTAGAGTAGGGGTGCGTATTATAGGTTTTTCAGAGGTACAGCCCCCTAAAAATCCCCTGCATATTATACTCAAGGGTGGACTATATTCGAGGATTTACGCTAACCTTGTTCTAAAATAATCTTTAGGAATTGTTACACTACGCTAAAGCTGAATAAGAGTCAACTGAGTCAAAATTCTGATCCTTCACTTGCATAAGATTATAACACTCACCACCTAATTACAACCAGGGTATCTGTATGTGGTAGCTGAACTTGCTAGAAATAGTACCCAGAATTCTTTCTCTTTTCTAATAGCATCCTACTGTTTTAAAAAATAAATACATAGGCGCAGGAGTGGCTGTGTGGTAAGTAGCTTGCTAACCAACTACATGGTTCCGGGTTCAGTCCCACTGCGTGGCATCTTGGGTAAAGTGTCTTCTGCTATAGCCCCGGGCCGACCAATGCCTTGTGAGTGGATTTGGTAAACGGAAAATGAAAGAAGCCTGTCATATATATGTATATATATGTGTGTCTGTGTTTGTCCCCCTAGCATTGCTTGACAACCGATGCTGGTGTGTTTACGTCCCCATCACTTAGCGGTTCGGCAAAAGAGACTGATAGAATAAGTACTGGGCTTGCAAAAAGAATAAGTCCCGGGGTCGATTTGCTCGACTAAAGGCGGTGCTCCAGCATGGTCACAGTCAAATGACTGAAACAAGTAAAAGAGTAAAGAGTAAAGAGTACATATTGGACAAAGTACTCCTAGATATACAAAAAGACTACATGGGGTAACATATTATGGAATGCATTTTTTTTCTGCTTGTTGAGTCTGGTGGAACCGGCTTTGTGGACCTCTTGGAATCAGGGAGATTGATGCCATTGCTTAAACTGATTCAAGTTGACACCTGTAGAAAAGTCTTGAACAAAGAGAGGGCTTTAGAGGGACAATATTTTGGGGAGGAGGCGCAATGGCCCAGTGGTTAGGGCAGCGGACTCGCGGTCGTAGGATCGCGGTTTCGATTCCCAGACCGGGCATTGTGAGTGTTTATTGAGTGAAAACACCTAAAAGCTCCACGAGGCTCCGGCAGGGGATGGTGGTGATCCCTGCTATACTCTTTCAACACAACTTTCTCTCACTCTTACTTCCTGTTTCTGTTGTACCTGTATTTCAAAGGGCCGGCCTTGTCACTCTCTGTGTCACGCTGAATCTCCCCGAGAACTACGTTAAGGATACACGTGTCTGTGGAGTGCTCAGCCACTTACACGTTAATTTCACGAGCAGGCTGTTCCGTTGATCGGATCAACCGGAACCCTCATCGTCGTAACCGACGGAGTGCTTCCATCCATCCATTTTGGGAGAGGAAGGACTGGGTGTAGTGATTAGTGCATAGCCTGAAGATTGGACGCAACAGTGATGAAGAGAGGATAAGAGATGTGTGAGTTGGTAGTGCTTGGGTGCAGGAATCCTGATACCCACAAGTTTTGATGTGTTGAAGCTATGGAAATAAGAGAAGAGTTTTGGGCATGTCTGCAAATGGCTATGTGCAAATTAGTCAAGCAACTTTTCTCTAAATTTTGTCTCAGATTTTTCTCTGTACAGAAACAACAGTGGAGGCACAATGGCCTAGTGGTTAGGGCAGCGGACTCGCGGTCAGAGGATCGCGGTTTCGATTCCCAGACTGGGCGTTGTGTGTGTTTATTGAGCGAAAACACCTAAAGGCTCCACGAGGCTCCGGCAGGGGGGAGGGGTGGCGACCCCTGTTGTACTCTTTCGCTCCAACTTTCTCTCTCTCACTCTTTCTTCCTGTTTCTTGTCCCCAACTTCCTACGCAACCGCTGAGCCTGGATGCGCAACCGCTGAGCCTGGATGCTCTCGGTGTCGGGGGTTGACCTGCTTTCTCTTCTGCGGGTCTTACGAATAGCAAAGGACCACGATTCGGACTTCTCCCATCTTACAAGCTCTGGGACGAAGACCGCTTCGCTCAACAGCATCTTAGTTCAATCAAAGATGACTCACTTAATCACAACCCCAAAGTTAAAACTAAATGTACTTTCCTTCAATGGTGTCAAAAAGAAAGAAGTTTATAAATATTACTTGTTGTTGTTGACCCCCTTCGGTCAGACACTGACCATGGGATTGCACCTAGAAAGTTACCCTCCTAGTCACAAGTCTGGGCAAGGTGGTTTGTGGAAGACCAGCAGTCGCCCATGCATACCGGCCTCCCCTCTCCACGCCACCAGTGTTATCCAAGGGAAAGGCAAAGGGGCCGATACAGCTTGGCACCTGTGACGTCGCAACTCATTTCTACAGCTGAGTGAACTGGAGCAACGTGAAATAAAGTGCCTTGCTCAAGAATACAACACGCAGCACGGTCCGGGATTCGAGCTCACAACCTCACGATCGTAAGCTCGACACTCTAACCACTGAGCCATGTGCCTTCACTACAAGTTGTTTAATGCAGAGAAGGCTTGGAAAGAGAGAGAGACTACCCCGGGTAGACTCAACAGAGGGGACTAGCAATTAAAACAGTCATATAGTTGAAAGCATTAACTGGAATGTAAGAGATAGTTGTTGAAATTATGAAAATTGCTGACAACATAAGACATACACTAGTCACTTGCATTTGTCAATCAGATAAGACAAGGAGATATTACATTCAATGAATGGTATAAAGGCGGCGAGCTGGCAGAAACGTTAGCGTGCTGGGTGAAATGCTTAGCGGTATCTCGTCTGCCATTATGTTCTGAGTTCAAATTCCACCGAGGTTGACTTTGCCTTTCATCCTTTCGGGGTCGATAAATTAAGTACCAGTTACGCACTAGGGTCGATGTAATCGACTTAATCCATGCGTCTGTCCTTGTTTGTCCTTTCTGTGTTTATCCCCTTGTGGGTAGTAAAGAAATAGGTATAACAGAGCAGAAGAGATTTAGAAATGTAAAGGAAAACTTTTTTCAAAATCTTACCTGTAGAAACTGGTGATTTTCCTTGAAAATTCTCAAACTGAATACCTGCTGTAATAGTTGTTATAATAATGTTGATAATAATAATAATAATAATAAAAATAATAATAATAATAATAATAATAATAATAATAATAATAGTAGCAGTAGTTATAGTAATAGTAATAGTAATAACAATAATAATAATAATAATAATAATAATAATAATAATAATGCCCTGATGCAGTACCAGGCAGTGGCTCTCATGGCTTCTGCTCTTAACTGATTGGAAGTGTTATCATGTACATTGTTTTGTCTTGGTATAAAAGATGGGCTACAGCAAATATTCTGCTCAATACCACAGATTTGCTTGTCAGTTGTTTGACCTTAACCAGTTGAGCATGTCCCTTAGTGGCTGACGATATGTGCATCTCTGATCACGAGCAGAAGTAGTGGGGGAGCATCATAGCCATGTGTTGAGAGGGATTCTTTGGGGTTTGAATAGTTCACCTCTGGAAACATGGGTGGTTCTTTCAACATCCTTAAACAACCCTTATTCAGGGACCGTTTGAGCAGGATGGGCTACTCAAAATGAAGAAAATTCTAACTGGGCCCCACCTGCAAGGTCATGTGCTGTTTATCTTGATATGAGATCACCATGTCGCGCACATATGGTTGTGATGCATGTGCCTGGTGTACCTTTATCAGACGGGTAGTCATGATGGGTATATTGGGCTTCGTATATTTTACCCCAGTGTCACTTTGATGGCATGAACTGCTCTCTCACTCAATGATAATAATAATAATAATAATAATAATAATATGTAATCTCAAGGTTTAAAACAAACATTTTTTTTTTTTAGAAATCCACTACTACAACACAAAAAACAACAACGTGAACTTCTAATTTGTCTCTTGAGGTCTCTGGGTGAGACTTGGAGCCAACTTGTACAAATATAAAGCAAAAGTCAAACATATAATGATAATAATAATAATAATAATAATAATAATAATAATAATGGGAACTGCTCATATCCTACGCAAAATACTTTCTATGTAATCTCAAGGTTTAAAACAAACAATTTTCGGTTTAAAAAAAAAAAAAAAAATTTTTTTTTTAGACATTCATTAGTACAACACCAAAAACTCCCCCCAAAAAAATATATGGCACACTAGGCATAACAACAACATGAACTTCCAACTTGTCTCTTGAGGTCTCTGGGTGAGACTTGGAGCCAACTTGTACAAATATAAAGCAAAAGTCAAACATATAATGATAATAATAATAATAATAATAATAATAATAATAATAATAATAACAACAAGGAATATAAGAGAAGCCACGACAATATAGCCAGGCTTGTCCACTGGACACTTTGCAACAAGTATGGACTTGACAGAGAAAAAAATTGGTACGACAACAAACCCGAAGGCATTGTCGAAAATAGAAATGCAAAGATCCTGTGGGATTTTATGATTCAGTGCAACCATGAGATAAAGAATAGGAAGCCAGACATAGTCTTAATTGAGAAAGAAAACAAACTATGCTGGATCATAGATATAGCATGCCCAGCTGATAAAAGGTATGCGATAAGGAAGAAAGAAAAGTCGAGAGATAGGATAGGTTAGCTTGGGAGATTAAGCAGTTGTGGTTGATGAAAAAGGTAGAAGTAGTACCAGTAATTGTCGGAGCCCTGGGAATAGTGAGCAAAAATCTTGAGAAGTACATGGAACAAATAGGGACTGCAATAAGGGTGGTGCACTCACAGAAAACAGCACTGCTTGGAACCACTCAAATACTCCGGAAGTTGTTAAAAAAATTAGAGGTGTTACCTTAGTTCACTGGTAGTGAACAGCTGACACTGTAGTACATCCCCAGCATTAGAAGCTGTGCAAAGGCAATAAAATAATAATAATAATAATAGTAATTCTAAATTTTGACACAAGACTAGCAAATTTTGGGGAGGAGCTAAGTCGGTTATATTGATCCCCAGTGCTCAACTGGTACTTATTTTACTGACCCCGAAAAAATGAAAGGCAAAGTCAACCTCAGCAGAATTTAAACTCAGAACATAACGATGAATGAAATGCCACTAAGCACTTTGCCTGGAATCCTAACAATTCTGCCAGCTCACTGCCTTAGTTATAATACTAATAATAACTTGGCTGATCGATGGAAACCTGAAACAAGAGATAAAGATGCTCAGGAACAGACCATCTGGACAAATCTAACAAAGGCTAAGAGCAACAAAACTCAGTCAGACAGCAAACGCAGAATCTGCAGTAAAAGAGCCAAAAGCAGCTCTAGAGTGAATAATAATGATAATAATAATAATAATAATAATAATAATAATAATAATAATAATATAATATTTTTTTATGTATTAGACATTCACTAGTACAACACCAAAAAAAGATATATATATATGGCACGCTAGGCATAACAACGTGAACTTCCAACCTGTTGTCTCTTGAGGTCTCTGGGTGAGACTTGGAGCCAACTTGTACAGACATAAAGCAAAAGTCAAACATAGAATAATAATAATAATAATAATAATAATAATAATAATAACAATAATAATAATATTATTATTATTATTATTCTATGTTTGACTTTTGCTTTATATTTGTACAAGTTGGCTCCAAGTCTCACCCAGAGACCTCAAGAGACAACAGGTTTGGAAGTTCATGTTGTTGTTATGCCTAGTGTGCCATATATTTGCGGGGTGGGGTGTTGTACTAATGAATGTCTAAAAAAAAATGTTTTTTTTTTTGTTTTTTTTTTTAAACCAAAAATTATGTTTGCTTTAAACCTTGAGATTACATAGAAAGTATTTTGCGTAGGATATGAGCAGTTCCCATGAGCACTATCTTTTGAATTTCTGCCATTTTTGGGTTTCCTGGTATCTGAGTTAGGTAGCTATCAGCCCCTTTTGCTATCATTCCCAGGGCACCTATGACAACAGGTATTGTTTTAGTCTTCAGCTTCCACATTTTGCTGATTTCTATTTCAAGATCTTTATATTTGCTCAGTTTTTGGTAGGTCTTGACAGATACGTTTATATCGATTGGGACAGTCATATCAATGAGGAGGCATGTTCTTTGTTTGAAGTCTTTCAATATGATGTCTGGCCTATTTGCATCTATCTTTCTGTTAGTTTGAATGGTGAAGTTCCAGAGGAGTGAGATGTGGTCATTTTTATTATTATTATTATTATTATTATTATTATTATTATTATTGAGTGAGAGAGCAGTTCATGCCATCAAAGTGACACTGGGGTAAAATATACGAAGCCCAATATACCCATCATGACTACCTGTCTGATAAAGGTACACCAGGCACATGCATCACAACCATATGTGCGCGACATGGTGATCTCATATCAAGATAAACAGCACATGACCTTGCAGGTGGGGCCCAGTTAGAATTTTCTTCAGGTTGAGTAGCTCATCCCGCTCACACGGTCCCTGAATAAGGGTTGTTTAAGGATGTTGAAAGAACCACCCATGTTTCCAGAGGTGAACTATTCAAACCCCAAAGACTCCCTCTCAACACATGGCTATGATGCTCCCCCACTACTTCTGCTCGTGATCAGAGATGCACATATCGTCAGCCACTAAGGGACATGCTCAACTGGTTAAGGTCAAACAACTGACAAGCAAATCTGTGGTATTGAGCAGAATATTTGCTGTAGCCTATCTTTTATACCAAGACAAAACAATGTACATGATAACACTTCCAATCAGTTAAGATCAGAAGCCATGAGAGCCACTGCCTGGTACTGCATCAGGGCGCCTCTATAGTTTTGATCGTTCACTGGTTTCAGTCATTAGACTGCAGCCATCTTACACGGCTTCTTCATAAAGTCTGACCATACTATGAAAGCAAGAAGACCAGATATAATTATAGAGGGCAAAATAATTAAACAGTGTAAGATCAGAGGTTTTGCAATTCCCTATGATAATAGAGTGGGTACCAAAGAAATTGAAAAAATTGAGAAATATCAGGATCTAGCCAAAGAGCTGAAAAGACTCTGGAAGTCTAAGAAACAATTATTCCTATGGTGGTAATTTGTGCATTTGGCACAGAACCCAAAGTGCTACCTAAAAAGACTGAAAGAGATTGAAATTAAAACACATTTTGTCAACCTACTGAAAAGTACCATCCTTTATTCTGCAAATAGCCTAACACGTTTGCATTATGTTATATATACAATAATAATAAAGGACGTTACCGTATACAGTTTTACAAACCAATGACGTTATATAGACCTCTTTGACTCAAGTTATAGAAGGGGTGTGTATTATACACAAGGTTTAGGTTTTTCTGAGGTACAGCCCCCTAAAAATCCCCTGTGTATTATACTCAAGGGAGGACTATACTCAAGGATTTTCGGTATACATCTTTCTCTATGACTGTCCACTGCACTGATATGTATAACTTATACAATGAAGAACATAGAAGGATAAACAGAAAAAATACAAATGGACAATAACACTTCACAATAACTGGTCAACAACACAAATTAGAATCCACTGAAAGACATTGTCTGTAATGCAACCATTTGAGGAGACTTGTTGTTACCAAACCTCAAGATAACGTTGGTGCATGTAAAGCTTGATAATAATAATAATAATCTTAACTGTCATTTTCTCTTCTAAATCTGTCACCTAGTTGGATGGTATTTGGTATGTCGTTGCTGCTATGAATAGTATTCCAGGATCCGTTGTGAACATCACCACACTACCAGACACTTTGATCATTGACCGGTGCCAACCAAAGTAACAACCTTTTTATCATTCATCTGTTGTCATTATATATCCATGCTAACTGCTTCGTTTTCCCTCATCTATCCCATACGTTGCTATGGTAACTTATAAATTGTCCAGATGTCATCATAACATTCTGTGTACATCCATGCAACCACAAAGATGATCCTTGTGGACACATTTAAAAGATTGCACCTCTTATGTACTACACAGCTTACACGACTATTGATACTATTGTGCGTGCAGTCACTAAAACCACCTGCACTAATGCATTATGTATGCAATATAGATTTTCACCACACCAAAATATACGCATGTATTTGTGCTCAATATTGGATTACACATGTCACACTTGCACACTATATCATTTTGACACCAACATCTGTTTACATGTACATTAATACCAATGTGCATTAACACCACAGCGCCACTGATAATGCTGCACACTAACATCAATGTAGAATTAACAGCACTACAATACCGACACTATTGCACACTAATACTATTACAACTACTACACTACAATATAAACACCTTTGCAACATCAATAATTCTATGATTGCCACAACAGTATCACTCTTTTACTCTTTTACTTGTTTCAGTCATTTGACTGTGGCCATGCTGGAGCACCGCCTTTTAGTCGAGCAAATCGACCCCGGGCTCATTCTTTCTAAGCCCAGTACTTATTCTATCAGTCTCTTTTGCCGAACCGCTAAGTGACGGGGACGTAAACACACCAGCATCGGTTGTCAAGCAATGCTAGGGGAACAAACACAGACACACAAACACATACACACACACACATATATATATATATATACATATATACGACAGGCTTCTTTCAGTTTCTGTCTACCAAATCCACTCACAAGGCATTGGTCAGCCCTGGGCTATAGCAGAAGACACTTGCCCAAGATGCCACGCAGTGGGACTGAACCCGGAACCATGTGGTTGGTAAGCAAGCTACTTACCACACAGCCACTCCTGCGCCTATATTAATACCATTTCAGACCGACACTTTTAACTAGAAACACTTCTGTATTAATAACACCACCAATGATACCACTGCATACTATCTAAATTGCACCACTAATAACACTACAGTTCTAACATTTCTAACATCTTTAACCACACTGCAACTCTAACATTGCTACACCCAAACAATATTGGAATGTTCAACATCGCAATATAAGACTTTAAGACCGACAACAATAACATAATGTCACTGCATCATATTTACATTTATAAGCTTACTGTTGCACTAGTGTAAAAAATGTATTCTACTGCAATACCACAAATTGCTCTCTTCTTCTGTCTCTTTTTGCTGTCCATCCTATTCGATGCACTACAATCTAGCACCATAACTACTATAACATAAACACTTACTTATTCGCATGATCAGCAAACGAACACCATTGTAGAATAAAATAAAGCGAAGAATTTCCAAATCACAATAATCCAGAAGTTTGCAAACTGTTTTCAATTTACCTGCATTAAGTGTTATGAATAGGAGAAAAGTAGTCTCTGTCTGCCCCAAGCTGAAATTGAACTTGTTGCTGGAAGTTAATAAATCTTTATTGATGTTGTTTGAAGCAATAAGTTGTTAACATACTGCAGTACCTAGTTCATAATTAAGTGCACTTCAAAGTTAAGAGTCTTAGCCACAGATGCAATGAGATACAGAGGACAAGTTATGAACTGCCGTAAATCCTCGAGTATAATCAGCATTTTTTTCCCCAAAAAATTTAAAGGTCAAAATCCCTAGTGCGTACTATATACGAGGTTAAAAATGAAAATTATTTTCTGAGCAATGTCCGAGTCTCTATTTGCTGTCTGGCAATGTTTATTCAGACGCATTTTGTGATGTTGGGCGCAAAAATACCTTAAGCTAAGCCTGAAAGCAATGAAGTCATAAAAGAATCATCCATAACTTGCAATAAGCAACATTTATTAAACGTTATTACTGTTATTTCTTTATTTTCTGCGAACAAAATGCACAAAAAAGCTACACGTTTGCATTATGTTATATATACAATAATAATAAAGGACGTTACCGTATACATTTTCACAAACCAAGGACGTTATATAGACTTTCTTGACTCAAGTTATAGAAGGAGTGCGTATTATACACAAGGTTTAGGTTTTTCTGAGATACAGCCCCCTAAAAATCCCCTGCATATTATACTCAAGGGAAGACTATACTCAAGGATTTACAGTATACATCTTTCTCTATGACTTTTGTGATGTCGGGCACGAAAATACCTTAAGCTAAGCCTGAAAGCAATGAAGTCATAAAAGAATCATCCATAACTTGCAGTAAGCAACATTTATTAAACGTTATTACTGTTATTTCTTTATTTTCTGCGAACAAAATGCACAAAAAAGCTACACGTTTGCATTATGTTATATATACAATAATAATAAAGGACGTTACCGTATACAGTTTCACAAACCAAGGACGTTATATAGACCTCTTTGACTCAAGTTATAGAAGGGGTGTGTATTATACACAAGGTTTAAGTTTTTCAGAGGTACAACCCCCTAAAAATCCCCAGCGTATTATACTCAAGGGCGGACTGTACTCGAGGATTTACGGTAGCTGCAAGATTTTGATGATGTGATTGTTCATTTTTAAAATGACATTATAGAATAGGTGTGGGTGACCAGATCTAGCTAAAACATAAAACAGGTAGAATGGGTTGGGTCGGATTTGGCCAGTTTAAATGCTGAAGGGTTTAAGAAACGTTTTTTGCTCTGTGTGGAGTGGAATTCAAAATGGTGACATTGTGTGTTATAGGCATCAAACAGGAATGTGTGATTAAGTTGGAGTGTATATAGACCTCCTTGATTCAAGTTAGAGAAGGGGTGCGTATTATACACAAGGTTTAGGTTTTTCTGAGGTACAGCCCCCTAAAAATCCCCTGTGTATTATACTCAAGGGCGGACTATACTCGAGGATTTACGGTATACATCTTTCTCTGTGACTGTCCACTGCACTGATATGTATAACTTATACAATGAAGAACATAGAAGAATAAACAGACAAATACAAATGCACAATAATACTTCACAATAACTGGTCAACAATACAAATTAGGATTCACTGAAAGACATTGTCTGTAATGCAACCATTTCATTCATGGGCTCTGTACTTAAATGTATTTCATTCTTCATCAGGGACAATACTTGTCAATGGAAATGGAGAAGCAGCTATACCCAAATCTGTCCAGGAAAGGCAAAATTCATGGAAACATACCTGAACCTTCCAGGAAAAAATTTCAGTACAATATGTAAGTCATTAACCTGAATTATTGTGAAATATATGAAGCTTCAGGAATTTCATAAAAAATAAGTGGCATGTGAGTTTCTGAGTGATTAACCGAATTGTCTGACACTCTCCATCTACATAAATGCCTGCTTGTTCAGTCATCATTTACAGTTGTGTCTATCAATCTCCCTAAACATCTACACACTACATCTCTCTACTCAAATCCTACACACTATGTCCTTCTATATGGTCAATATCTACACATTGTGTCTATCTGTACAGTCAACATCTGCATATTGTGTCAGTTTATGCAGTCATCATCTATTGTGTCAATATTTGCACGTGGTAGCTCCCTATCAGATCAACACGTCTGCAGAAACGTTAGCGCGCCGGGTGAAATGTGTAGCTGTATTTCATCTGCAGCTATGTTCTGAGTTCAGATTCCGCCGAGGTCGACTTTGCCTTTCATCCTTTCGGAGTCAATAAATCAAGTACTAGTTACGCACTGGGGTCAATATAATCGACTTAATCCGTTTGTCCTTGTTTGGCCCCTTGTGGGTAGTAAAAGAAATAGGTAATGGTAGTAGAGGAGGGGGAAGAAGAATATGACAAGTAACAGAATAAGCAAGTTACAAACATCAGTTAGGGACATGCAATATAACTGATTATTCTTTTATACTCTTTTACTTGTTTCAGCCATGCATCTGCGGTCATTCTGGAGCACCACCATTATTATGTAGAGTTAAATTTAATATAATTTTCAATTACATTAACCTTGGCCTTCAAAACAAGCATTTTCAAACACATAGTAAGAATAAATGCCAACGCATTTTGACTGGCCCCTGTGCGGGTGGCACATAAAAAGCACCCACTACACTCATGGAGTGGTTGGCGTTAGGAAGGGCATCCAGCTGTAGAAATACTGCCAGATCAGACTGGAGCCTGGTGCAGCCTCCTGGCTTCCCAGATCCCAGGTTGAACCGTCCAACCCATGCTAGCATGGAAAACGGACGTTAAACGACGACGATGATGATGATGATAAACAAAAAAGAAACCCGCATGCACACGTACGTGCATGCATGCATGCATGCGTGTGTGTGTGTGTGTGTGTGTGTGTGTGTGTGTGTGTGTGTGCTCATCAACAACATCGTCATCATTATCAATGTCTTCGTTGTCATTTTATGTCCACTTTCCATGATGTCATGGGTCGGATGGTTTGTCACAGTCCAAGTCGATTCTTATTTAGAGTCACTGACCTCTTCCTATATGTCTCGTTCATGTTTTAATTAGCATGCTCTTTATGGCCAAATGCACTTTCTAGCAACAACCACTTCACAGAGTGTACATCATCATCATCATCATCATCGTTTAACGTCCGCTTTCCATGCTAGCATGGGTTGGACGGTTTAACTGGGGTCTGGGAAGCCTGGAGGCTGCACCAGGCCAGTCATATCCAGCAGAGTTTCTACAGCTGGATGCCCTTCCTAACGCCAACCACTCCGTGAGTGTAGTGGGTGATTTTTATGTGCCACCGACACAGGTGCCAGACGAGGCTGGCGAACGGCCACGCTCGGAAATGTACAATGTGGAAATAATATGCCACCAACAAAAGAGGTTGTCTTGTCCTTAATGGAAACAGAACTAAGGAGTCCTCTCAAGCTTATATTATCTCCACTCATTCATCAACCCCTTTACTGAGTGTGCCGAGTGCTTTTCCTCATGGCACCAGCAATATTGATATTACCTTCTACTCAGCAAGACACAACAGATCCTTACTACTGTGTGTTGTCTCCATTGGATCAAGGTAACAGGGATGACTAGCAGAAGGAAAGTGAGAGAGAGGCTGGTTGTAGAAGGTGAACTCATCATCATCATCATCGTTTAACATCCGTTTTCCATGCTAGCATGGGTTGGACGGTTCGACTGGGGTCTGGGAAGCCAGGAGGCTGCACCAAGCTCCAATCTTGATTTGGCAGGGTTTCTACAGCTGGATGCCCTTCCTAACGCCAACCACTCCATGATTGTAGTGGGTGCTTTTTACGTGCCACCGGCACAGGTATCAGGGGAGGCTGGCATCAGCCACATTCGGATGGTGCTTTTTACGTGCTGCTGGCACAGGGATCACAACTACAATTTTCATTTGATATTTATTTTGATGTTGATGTACTAGACTCAGTAGGTCTCCTCAAGCACACCAGGTCATGTGCCACCAACACAGAAGCCAGTCAAGGTGGTGCTGTGGAAAAAAGATTGAAACAAGACTATGGTTGGGGAGACAGTTAGTTGGGCTGACATCACAGAAGTAGATTGGAAATGGAAGAGAGTACTAACCCTCTGGTGATGAAAGAAAGGAAGTTATGGCAAGGAGTCTCTAATACCAGGATAGAAAGAAAGAGATGGTGGTTGCAGAGAACAGCAGAAGAGAGCAAATGATGGATATTTGTAGAAATGGGTGTATGGGTGGGACCAGCAGTACAGAATGGTGATGTGAGCTGGCAAGAGAGAGAATGTGATTGATGAATAATAAACAGGTGATCTGAGCTCTGCAGGTAGAGCTGGTATGTATATATGTATACATATATATATATATATATCAAGAGAGAGCGAATTCACATATAAACATTGAAAAGTATATTTACAGTAATGAAGATCTCAATAAATGAACCATTGTTAAACGCCAAGTAATCCCTTGTAGAACAAACTTGCACGTATTAGAAGTGGCTTTAACGATTGTTGAGAGTAACATATTTAGAATAATAGGAGGGAAAGCATAAATTACTTCATAATTTTTGTTAAAAAGGTGTTTTATTGACATACCTTAAATGCATAAATAATGTTGTTTTGATGCCAAAGAAACAGCTGTCGACCACAAACTATGACCTTTGTGAAATTTATGGTTTTTCTGCTTTTTGTTCTGTGTGTGTGTGTGTGTGTGTGTGTGGTGTGTGTGTGTGTGTGTGTGCGTGTGTGCGTGTGTGCGCGCGTGTGCATGCACGAGTGCTTGTGTACTAGTGTCGCCTTACTGGCACCTGTGCCGGTGGCATGTGTAAAAAGATTCGAGCGAGGTCATTGCCAGTACTGCCTGACTGGCCCCCGTGCCATGGCACATAAAAGGTCACCATTCGAGCATGATCGTGACCAACGTCGTCTTACTGGCACCTGTGCCAGTGGCATGTGTAAAAAGATTCAAGCGAGGTCATTGCCAGTACTGCCTGACTGGCCCCCGTGCCATGGCACGTAAAAGGGCACCATTCGAGCATGATCGTTACCAATGTCGCCTTACTTGCACCTGTGCCGGTGGCATGTGTAAAAAGATTCGAGCGAGGTCATTGCCAGTACCGCCTGACTGGCCCCATGTCGGTGGCATGTAAAAAGCACCCACTACACTCTCGGAGTGGTTGGCATTAGGAAGGGCATCCAGCTGTAGAAACATTGCCAGATCAAGATTGGAGCCTGGTGCAGCCATTTGGTTCGCCAGCCCTCAGTCAAAATCGTCCAACCCATGCTAGCATGGAAAGCAGACGTTAGGCAATGATGATGACTGTATTTGACCCCATAAGTACACACTCAGCTGCCACCTCAAGTTCTTCAGCTCTTGCTTGAACTGGTATATCTCACTTGCTCTGTCATTTATGCTGTAGGGAAATTTTGATGTAGTCTTCTTATTTAGCATGAACTTCTCGGTTTCAAGACTAATGATTGAGGTGGCAACCATCTGGAGACATCAATCAGCATCACCCATAACTACTGCCTCCAAGATGGAATCAACATTTACATTAAACTAGAGCTACTCTTTCCTTTGATAGCTAAGGGCCATATCATTCAATGGTGGAGAATGGCCCAGTGGTTAGGCCAGCGGACTCGCGGTCATAGGTTCGCGGTTTCGATTCCCAGACCGGGCGTTGTGAGTGTTTATTGAGCGAAAACACCTAAAGCTTCACAAGGCTCCTGCAGTGGATGGTGGTGATCCCTGCTGTACTCTTTCACCACAACTTTCTCTCACTCTTTCTTCCTGTTTCTGTTGTACCTGTATTTCAAAGGGCCAGCTTTGTCACACTCTGTGTCGCGCTGAATATCCCCGAGAACTACGTTAAGGGTACACGTGTCTGTGGATTGCTCAGCCACATGCACGTTAATTCCACGAGCAGGCTGTTCCGTTGATCGGATCAACCGGAACCCTCGTCGTCGGAACCGACAGTGCTCCTATATATCATTCAATGATGTTCTATTACTCTGCATAAGTTTGGGCTTATGTATCCAGTAACTGCAGATGAATTCAGGCTTGGCTTCCCCTGAATCTCACTACCATCTATGCACATTTCCTCTTGTCCTATTAAATCTTCAGGCCATACCAGTTTTTACAGACTTTGTTACAAATACATCTCATTTTCATTACTATAAATCTGTTACCAAACATTAATATCTTTTGGCCCACCAAATAAGATTCTCATCACCAACCCATTCAGGAATCCTTGGAGGATATTTCCTAAAATTGGAAATACATTTCTGTTGGTTCTTCCTTTCAAAAGATGCACATAGGGCTGCTAACTTTCACTGCTCTGTTGTCATTCCTTCCAAATGTCTGCTGACTCTTGGTAGCCATCAATCCTATTCCTGCTCACAAATAGATTAAATATATAATATTATTTAGTTTATTGTTGTACTTAGGAATGGTCATTTTGCCAGTTTAGCCAATAAAAACACACGCACTATATATTTGGTGTTACTTTGCTTCAGCGTTATTTATTTTGTAATCTTAATCTTATTTCGGCCAGAGGTCTTTCGTCACACTCCTGTGACCTCATCAGTGGTCCTTTGCTTTAGTATTTATGTTTCTTTACTACCCACAAGGGGCTAAACATAGAGGGGACAAACAAGGACAGACAAACGAATTTAAGTCGATTATATCGACTCCAGTGCGTAACTGGTACTTAATTTATCGACCCCGAAAGGATGAAAGGCAAAGTCGACCTCGGCGGAATTTGAACACGGAACGTAACAGTAGACGAAATACGGCTACGCATTTCGCCCAGCGTGCTAATGGTTCTGCCAGCTCGCCGCCTTTGCTTTAGTATTTAGTTTATTTATATTTATATAATATTTTGTTTATTTATATAAAAGTTATTTTTTCTAAAATAGTCCATATACATGCTAATGCTTAGTAGTAGTATTGTAACCAATTTAAGGGAGAACAATCAATAAAAACAATAATAAATCTCTGAACGAGATATAAACAGTAACCGGTCGACAACGTAAGGGGTATCAGCCATCTGAATGTGGCTAGCCTCTGGGGGGGTGGGGGTGGGGGTGTTACTGATGCTTTTAGCCCCAGGCGATCAACGTCACCAGAAGGACTTTAGACACTATCTCAGTGTCCTAGTGTTGTTTGCAAAGGGTGCAAACAACAAACAACAGGCAAAGCACTAAAGGTGAATCACAAGACACCTGAAGAAGGTTGTAATGTATACAGCTGATACATAATGAAAGCAACAATCAAGATGAGAACACCACTCCAATTGATACATAGTATTTGTCGGAGCCCTGGGAACAGTGAGCAAAAGTCTTGAGAAATACATGGAACAAATAGGGGCTGCAATAAGGGTGGAGCACTTGTAGAAAACAGCACTGCTTGGAATCGCTCAAATACTCCAGAAGGTGCTTGAAAAATAAGAAGTGTTACCTTAGTTCACTGGTCGTGAACAGCTGACACTGTAGTACATCTACAGCGTTAGAAGCTGTGCAAAGGCAATAATAATAATAATAACAATAATAATAATAATAATAATAATAACAATAATAATAACAATAATAATAATAATAATAATAATAATAATAATAATAATAATAATAATATTAACAGTAATAATAATAATAATAATAATAATAATAATAATAATAATAATAACAGTAATAATAATAATAATGATAATAATAACAATAATAATAATAATAATAATAATATAATAATAATAATAATAATAATAACAACAGTAATAATAATAATAATGATAATAATAATAATAATAATAATAATAACAACAATAATAATAATAACAGTAATAATAATAACAATAATAATAATAATAATAATAATGATGATGATGATGATGATGATGACGACGACGACGACGACGACGACGACGACGACAACAACAACAACAACAACAACAACAACAACAATAATAATAGTAGTAATAATAATAATTCTAAATTTTGACACAAGACTAGCAAATTTTGGGGAGGAGCTAAGTTGGTTATATCGATCCCCAATGCTCAATTGGTACTTATTTTAACGACCCCGAAAGGATGAAAGGCAAAGTCAACCTCAGCAGAATTTGAACTCAGAACATAAAGATGAACGAAATGCCACTAATTCCTCATCTTAGAAATATAAAACTGCTTTATTCTGAAGAGAATCAGGCATAGATGAATTGGTAAAGGAAGAAGAGTAAATCCATGATCTTTTGCAGGATCTCCCAGGATTGGTTGAAGAATGAGAAAAATAAACCCCAACTAAAAGGATTTTGCTGTCAGGGGTAGCAACAAAGACGTTGAGTTTCTCTAAGGTCAAAGACCTCCTTAAATCACATCCATAGACCACACACTGCTAAACAAATCCATTCAAACTCATAGGCAAATATAATCCATCTGATGTTCTTTTATATAGTTTCTATTTGCTTAATTTCATTCTCAGAGCTTCTTGGGTCAACCGAAGGCTGTAATGCAAGACACTCAGCCAAAATGTCACAGAAGGACATTTATAAACAGACTCACATGAATACGAGGCAAATTGAGCTTGGCCTTGTGCCGGTGGCACGTAAAAAGCACCATCCATTCGTGACCGTTGCCAGCCTCGTCTGGCCCCCATGCCGGTGGCATGTAAAAGCGCTATCCAATCGTGGCCGTTTGCCAGCCTCGTCTGGCACCTGTGCCGGTGGCACATAAAAAGCACCCACTACACTCATGGAGTGGTTGGCGTTAGGAAGGGCATCCAGCCGTAGAAACATTGCCAGATCAGACTGGGCCTGGTGCAGCCTTCTGGCTTCCCAGACCCCAGTTGAACCGTCCAACCCATGCTAGCATGGAAAGCGGACGCTAAACGACGACGATGATGATGATGATGACTTGTGTGCCACAATTAACACACCATCCTAATTAAGCATACCATTATTACTAAAGAGATATGTTACCATAAAATTATTACACATAATTCTTTTCCTCCCTAGATGAACATCACGTGGCCTACATTGATGAAGACACTCAATTCATATACTCATGCCCAGAAGAAAGTACCGGAAAGTGTGATACAAATAGTGTTTCACTCATGGTATACTCCAGACAAAAACAAATGACAAACGGTACCCTGGAGAAACTAAAAAACTTTCAGCCATTCCTATGCTTGAATATTTCTCAACTGAATACAGTAACATTTCCATCACTGAGTAAGTAAAATTGGTACATTTTTCAGAAATGTTTCTTCAATCTACCCTCATCCCAAGCTGTCCTAACTTAATTTCTCACAATCTTACTCTATCTCTCTTTCCTTCCGTCTTTTTCTTTGTTTTTATCCTCATCTGTCTCTATTGCTCTTTATCTTTCTTCTTCCAGTCTTTATCCCTCTATACCAGGGGTGGGCAAACTTTTTTGATCGCGGGCCGCACAGTGCGTCTTTGGAACCTTGGCGGGCCTCATTTATAAAAATCAAGTGAAAATATTGTGAATTACTGTACAACTGAAACAGTTACGAAGTATCTGCATAGAAGTTGGGATTCATAAAAGCTCTCGGTGGGCCGCATGAAAACCTATGGCGGGCCGCATACATCTGCGGGCTGTAGTTTGCCCACCCCTGCTCTATACCAATCAATTTCACTGTCTACATCTGTCTTCCTTTTTTCCCAATCTGTCTATCTTTCTATCTAATTCCCCTTCTTTGTGTCTCTCACACTCATTCTTCTTCAGCCAAAAACTTTCATGATTCACAATTTGAATGTCATACCACTACAACAATATCCATCATCATTAATACACCTCCATACCAACATCTATATCTTCCACTATAACTACATCCACCATTACAATTTTATCTCCAGCTAATCTAATAAACTGTTATAATTCATTATATTTATGTACGTGGTCTGATCAATAAATATCCAAACTGTTGCCATAGTAATGAAGCTAAGGCACACAAAATGAAGCCATTTGGCACAGATTGACCTTAAACTCTGCTGTGCATGCAACTAAGTTTTAACGTTCTATCTCACTTCCGCTGTTTACGGCAGTGCTTGGAAGGAACATGTGTAGTGTGTGATCATCCCATTGACCATGACAGAAAAAGTTGAGCAGAGAATCTGCATCAAATTTTGCCAAAAGCTTGGTGAAACCTGCTCAGAGACCTACACAAAGTAACAGAAAGTGTATGGAGAGGGGTGTATGAGCCACACACAGGTGTATGAGAGGTTCAGACGTTTCCAAGATGGCTGAAAAAATGTCAATAGTGATGAATGTTCTGAGAGACCAGCAACCAGCAGAACTGAAAGAAACATTGCTGATGTATGTGCAGCTGTGAGGAGAAATCATTGAATTGCCATCCATGAGTTACCAGTGGTTGGCGTTAGGAAGGGCATCCAGCTGTAGAAACTCTGCCAGATCAAGATTGAAGCCTGGTACAGCCATCTGGTTCGCCAGTCCACAGTCAAACCGTCCAACCCATGCTAGCATGGAAAGCGGACGTTAAACGATGATGAAGATGAGGATGTGCAGATTAGTTACAGTTCAGTTCAGTCCATTATCACTGAAGATTTGGGTACGAGACATGTGTCTGCTAAGATTGTGCCAAAACTGCTTTCAGCTGATCAAAAAGATACTCCGGTTTTAGTTGTATAAGATCTCCTTGATTGTGTTGAGAACGATGTAAACTTTTTGAAAACGGTCATAACAGGTGATGAATCATGGGTCTATGGCTATGACCCCGAAACAAAGGCTCAGTCTTCACAGTGGAAGACCTCAATTTCTCAGAGATTGAAGAAAGCGCAAATGATTTGAAGTAATTTGAAGACACTGTTGACCCTTTTCTTCGACCACAAGGGGATTGTTCATCAAGAGTATTCTCCACCAGGTCAGACAATAAACAAGGAGTACTACTATGACATTTTGTGGCATTTGCATACTCTCTTTACTCTTTTACTTGTTTCAGTCATTTGACTGTGGCCATGCTGGAGCACCGCCTTTAGTCGAGCAAATAGACCCCGGGACTTATTCTTTGTAAGCCCAGTACTTATTCTAGCGGTCTCTTTTGCCGAACCGCTAAGTAACGGGGGCGTAAACACACCAGCATCGGTTGTTAAGCAATGCTAGGGGGACAAACACACACACACATACATATATACATATATACGACAGGCTTCTTTCAGTTTCCGTCTACCAAATCCACTCACAAGGCATTGGTCGGCCCGGGGCTATAGCAGATGCTATTTGTCAGAAAAGTCCACAATTGCATGTCTCCAGTGAGTGACAATTTCATCATGACAACGCGCCTGCATGTTCAGCACAGCTTGTGCAGCAGTTTTTGGCAGAGCATTTCCCAAGTCCAACAGCCACCATTTTCCCTTAATCTTGCCCTTGCGACTTTTTCCTCTTTCCAAAAATCAAATCCCACTTGAAAGGAAGATGGTTTCAGGATGTCGAGGAAATCAAAGTAAATGCAGTGAGGTGGCTGCTGATTATCTCAGAAAACGAGTTCCAGGAATGCTTCCATCATTGGAAACGGTACTGGATTAAGTGTGTGGCTTCTGAAGGGGACTAGTTTGAAGGAGATTAAATGCCAAATTGATATGTGCTGTAGTTTTGTTTTTATAGCACCAGTCCAGATACTTGTTGATCAGACCTCGTAATTGTTTGGCACAATTCTTCATGTGAAAATGTGTGTTTAAACAGACATTGTAATACTTGAGGATGGTTTGTTTTGTTTTTTTTCTTTGCCAACTAAACACACACACTATTTGATCTTCACTATAATATAGTTTTGTATATCCTTAATTCTAGATTTCACAGAACCTACAAAATTGACGAACAACACACATACTACATGCTCTGTGGAAAATATTCCTGGTATTGAAAACTACAACCAGTCAAAGGTTTGTTGTTGTTGTTGATATTCTTTAGCTTTAACTCAGCTCTAAGTAGGAATGTAGTCCAAGACACTACAGCCATGACCATCAAATTTTTTTTTTTTTTTCCCAGGCACCAAATTGCATTTTTCTGGGCATGTTTCCTTTTCTGATCAGGTGTAATTTCAAGAAAAATTTACTGCTCTTTCTAGCATGTCAAGTGACCACACATAAAGGTTCCCTAATTATATCTGTTTGGAGAAATTTTACACTGGCAATGTTGATGTATTATAAGAGTGGCTGTGTGGTAAGTAGCTTGCTTACCAACCACATGGTTCCGGGTTCAGTCCCACTGCGTGGCATCTTGGGCAAGTGTCTTCTACTATAGCCTCGGGCTGACCAAAGCCTTGTGAGTCGATTTGGTAGACGGAAACTGAAAGAAGCCAGTCGTATATATGTATATATATATATGTATGTGTGTGTATATGTTTGTGTGTCTGTGTTTATTCCCCTAACATTGCTTGACAACCGATGCTGGTGTGTTTATGTCCCCGTCACTTAGCGGTTCGGCAAAAGAGACCGATAGAATAAGTACTGGGCTTACAAAGAATAAGTCCCGGGATCGATTTGCTCGACTAAAGGCGGTGCTCCAGCATGGCCGTAGTCAAATGACTGAAACAAGTAAAAGAGTAAAAGAGTAATTAGATGAAAAAGTGAAAATACAACAACGTGGCAGGAACTAGAGAGACTAAGATGATAAATTGATTGGGGACAGAGAGAACTGAAAACTGGGCCTCCATCAGTTACAACGACAAGGGTTCCAGTTGATCTGGTCAACAGAAAAGCCTACTCATGAAATTAACATGCAAGTGACCGAGTACTCCTCAGACTCCTACCTATTTCTTTACCACCCACAAGGAGCTAAACACAGAGTCTTTACTACCCACAAGGGGCTAAACACAGAGAGGACAAACAAGGACAGACAAACGGATTAAGTCGATTACATCGACCCCAGTGTGTAACTGGTACTTATTTAATCGACCCCGAAAGGATGAAAGGCAAAGTCGACCTCGGCGGAATTTGAACTCAGAATGTTGCGGCAGATGAAATACCTATTTCTTTACTACCCACAAGGGGCTAAACATAGAGGGGACAAACAAGGACAGACAAACAGATTAAGTCGAAGATTAAGAAGTGCAAAAGATTGTCTTAACTGGTACATCACATGTATTGAGAAGAGCATTGTCGATGTGAGAACTATTACTACCCATGTATTTTAATTTAACTTTATTTCTATCAAAAAAAAAAAAAAAATGAACGAACTAGTGAGTTTAGTCTAATGGCCTACCAATGTATACTATGAGTTTCTTTGCCCTAGGGGTCGGGAAGACACTCGGCAAGAAATGGAAGCAAATTTGAAAGAAGAAGAAAATCCCATAATAATAATAATAAGGGGTTAGTTGATCACATTGACTCCAGTACATGACTGGTACTTTATTTTATCAACCCTGAAAGGATGAAAAGAAAAGATGACTTCAGCATGACTGGAACACGGAACAATCTGAAGAAATTCTGCAAAGCATTTGAGGCATTTAGTAACAGTGTCATAAGCACAACATTTTCGAGGTTAGTATCTCAATTTCTTTGTCTCAACGTCTAGAATCCGAAAAAGTTGGGAGGAAGAACCAATGAGGCTTGCAATAAGGTTGAAATCCAGCTGAAAAAAATTATTATACCTCAACGCTACAAACACGATGCTCGCTCACCCAAACTCAGACCAGAGAGTTTAGTAACACACCATTGTAAGCACACCACATGCTCAATCAATAACTTTGGTGTGGTCCCTGTATCGTTTTTCAAGGTGTTAAGGTTCATTTTGTTAATATTCCTTGTTACCATCATAACGATAATGGGCTATTGTCTTATTATCTTGTTTTACCTACCACTTAAAGATTCTTACCTTGGTATATTAAAGCACAAACAATACCTTTGGGTGGGGTCTCTGTATGTTTTTTCTAGGTATTGTGGCTAAAATATGTAATTTGGTACACCGTTTCATAGTACCAGGATATTCTATAAAATGAGACAGATGCAGTCACTGTTTCATCTTTCAGACGCATACATAATAATTAATTTTACACAGGTCGAATGACTAGAGGAGGTCTTCATGGTCATTTTAAGACCAAAACTAGCTTCCTAACTTCATTTCTTGCCAAGATATTGCATTCTGAAGGTTGCAAAACTTTAACTGTGCTTTTTTCGGCTTTTAAGTTTTGGCGCTTTCAACAGTCTGTTACTAAATGCCTCATTTATTTCAATGCCTTAATAATTCTGCCAGCCCACTACTTCTTTGGTCATCAATACTAACATTCCCACCATAAATACTACAATTAGCATCAAAACTACAACCTGTTACCACTATTACTAATACCAGTTTCTACTATTACTAACACTAATACCACCAGTATTGTCACTAATACTTCTACTATTACCAATACCATTACTAAATCAACTAATATAATCATCAGTGCTAGTACAACTACTACTACTACTACAACCAGTACTAATTCTACTCCTACTATTATCATGAACACCTTTGTTACTTGCACCGATACTACTATAATGATTACCACTTTTATAGCTACAATTTCAGTTTTTTTTTTTGTTTGTTCCTTCTCAAGCCACTCCTGGCTCATAAGGGCCGGTTTCCCAGTTTCCTTGGCGTATAGGTTCCTCACCTGGATGGGACGCTGGTGAGCTGCAAGATGCAGGAGGAAAGAGTGAGAGAAAATTGTGGCAAAAGAGTCAGCAAAAGTTCACCATTACCTTCTGCCGGAGCCGCGTGGAGCTTAGGTGTTTCGCTCATAAACACACACATCACCCAGTCTGAGATTCGAATCCATGATCCCTCGACCGCGAGTCCGCCGCTCGAATCACTAGGCCATGTGCCTCCACAATTTCAGTAGGGTTACTTGAGTAAATCCCACCTGCTTTATACCTTATGATGATGGAAGCACTCCATCAGTTACGACAATGAGGGTTCCGGTTGATCTGAATCAACGGAACAGCCTACTCGTGAAATTAACGTGTAAGTGGCTGAGCACTCCACAGACACGTGTACCCTTAAAGTAGTTCTCAGAGATATTCAGCGTGACACAGAGAGTGACAAGGCCAGCCCTTTGAAATACAGGTACAACAGAAACAGGAAGTAAGAGTGAGAGAAAGTTGTGGTGAAAGAGTACAGCAGGGATCACCACCATCCCCTGCCAGAGCCTCGTGGAGCTTTAGGTGTTTTCGCTCAATAAACACTCACAACGCCCGGTCTGGGAATCGAAACCGCGATCCTATGACTGCGAGTCCGCTGCCCTAACCACTGGGCCATTGCGCCTCCTTTTATACCTTATAAAAGCAGAGACTCTTGTGTCTATAAAGGAAATAATTACACAGGAAATTGAATTTCCTAAATTGCTAATCTTTCATTTCTAAATTGATAAATGGCATTCTTTATTTTCCTGAATTATTACAGCTAATAGCCAACATTTGCTTCAATCATTTCAGCTTCTTGGAACATGGTATGAAGTAGCGCATTCTGATATCCCTGACCAAATAGGAAAGAGGGGTGCAAACCATACACACAGAGTTCAATTCTATGAGGACACAGATGGACATTTAAAACTTGGATATCAATATGCTAAGTAAGTATTACATTACAATAGTAAGACAAGTGTTGTTACCATGGGACAGAGATATGTATTTTTTTTTTATTGCCCACAAGGGGCTAAACATAGAGGGGACAAACAAGGACAGACAAAGGGATTAAGTCGATTACATCGCCCCCCCCCCCCCCGCCAGTGCGAAATTGGTACTTTATTTATCGACCCCGAAAGGATGAAAGGTAAAGTTGACCTCGGCGGAATTTGAACTCAGAACGTAACGGCAGACAAAATACCTATTTCTTTACTACCCACAAGGGGCTAAACATAGAGGGGACAAACAAGGACAGACAAAGGGATTATGTCGATTACATCGACCCCCCACCCACCCAGTGCGAAATTGGTACTTTATTTATTGACCCCGAAAGGATGAAAGGTAAAGTTGACCTCGGCGGAATTTGAACTCAGAACGTAACGACAGACGAAATACCGCTAAGCATTTCGCATGGGACAGAGATATGGACATTGGTTAGAAATACATTAATAGTATGGCTGCTATATTAGACAACACAATATTACTATTGCATTATATTACACCACACAATACTCCATGAGCTTTCCTAATTCCTGTACTATATTAGTTGTGATACACTATATCACACCAGTCTCCTTATACAGGGTATCACAGCAGCTGTGGCCATGCACTGTACCAGCTGCCCTTTTACATTGTGCAAGCCATTCTAATACACTACACCATACCAGCCATCCTATGACATTATAATAAAGAAATTATTGTATACAGTGCTCAGGTGCACCACAACTTGTCAAAAGTGCATATAAAGTATATGCAGTAATGTACAAATGTCTGGAAAGCGAACAGTGTATGAGTCAGATACATGCTTGCGTGTGTATGGAGGGGAGAGAAAATCAGGTGTAGTGTTGGCGAATCTCAGGAAGCATGGAAGTTTTGAAGGATGCAGTGCTCCGACAACTAACAACCGGCAGTTTGTTCCATGCTTCAGCAACTCTTAGTGTGAAAAAATTTTTCTGAAAGTCATGGGAGCTGCGCTGTTTTCTGACTTTGTAAACATGTCCATGGGTGTTAGACAGGTGGAGTTTGAAAAGGTGCTCGGAGTTATTGATTGTAAGATGGTTAATAATTTTATGGGTGTCTGCCAAGTCAGCTGCCAGACGTCGGAGTTTCAATCTGTCCATGCCCAGGACACTGGGCAATACAAATACAGGAATGCAAGTTGTTTTAAAGTGTAGTGCAATCTGCATCTCTCTCTCTTTACCTATCTCTGATTCAGTTGTTTCTGTCTCTCTGCCACACTCTAACCTTTCATCACCTCCAATTCCCCCTCCCTCTCTCAAAGGACTTGCAAGTTACTTGGTGACCCAGCCAGTTTTGGTGCCACATAAAAAAAGCACCCAGTCCACACTGTAAAGTGGTTGGCATTTGAAAGGGCATCCAGCTGTAAAAACCATGCCAAAACTGACCTCGCCTGTGATGGTGCTGCAAAAAATACACTCAGTCCACTCTGCAGGGTGGTTGGTGTTAGGAAGGGCGTCCAGCTGTAAAAATCCATGCCAAAACAGACACTGAAGCCTGGTGCAGTCTTCTGCCTGGCCAGCTCCTGTCAAACTGTCCAACCCATGCCAGCATGGAAAGCAGATGTTAAACGATGATGATGATGATGATGATGTTCAATCTTGTATCCTAACAGTATTCCTCTTCTAAATGATCTTTGCTATTCTTGTTTCTTTCAGCAACAAGACAGACACTAGTGGTGCATTTGTTGGTGACATACAACCTCAATGTGCTCATGATCTCAGTGGACATTTTACAACAAAGTACACATTTTCTGCACGTAAGATATTGCACACAATATTGTCAATATATATCCTGTATTACATTTGATGTGAACTCCTTTCTCTCTCTCTCTCTATTACACACTCTCTGTGTGTGTATATATATATATATATTAGAAAAAATGAGGTACTCAGAAATATATTTACAGATATTTATTTGTAATATACAAATAAATATCTGTAAATATAAAACCATCCGAATTTGTGAGTACCTCATTTCTTCTAATATTAAACACCTGTACATCATCTCCAAACCTTCTAATATATATATATATATATATATATATATATATATAATCAAAGTAAGCAACAAGAATATCTTCGGTAATTTGGTACAATCGTTTCATGGTGTAGCATGAAACGATTGTACCAAATTACCGAAGATATTCTTGTTGCTATCTTTGATTATAATCACGCCATGGATTTATATGGATAACACCATACAAAATTCTGGTGCATCTGACTATTTGAATCTATCTATATATATATATATGCTTGTGTGTGTGTGTGTGTGTGTGTATAAATATATTTCCTTTAGTGAGGATCCTTTCTCTCTGAATCTATATTTATTCTTTATTGCAGTTGTAAAGATCCTGTATACGGATTATGATAATCTCACGATAATATTCGTCTGCGCTTTCACCAACTACTACGGTGAATGCCATACGCCTATGGTCCACATAATGAGCAGAAAGATGGAACTTACAACACACATGCTCAGCATGGCTGAATCCACCTTCAGTAAAGTCTGTGTTAATCCAGATAAAATCCAGATAGTGCAGGATGTTTGTAAGTAAACAGTGCTTCTTTATATTATTTTCAAAGGCTACTTAAATGCATGATAGCAACAGTGAATGATGAATAATCATCATCATCATCATCATTGTTTAACGTCCGCTTTCCATGCTAGCATGGGTTGGACGGTTTGACTGAGGGCTGGCGAACCAGATGGCTGCACCAGGCTTCAATCTTGATCTGGCAGAGTTTCTACAGCTGGATGCCCTTCCTAACACCAACTATTCCGAGAGTGTGGTGGGTACTTTTACGTGCCACCAGCACTGGGCCAGCCAGGCGGTACTGGCAACGACCTCACTCGAATCTTTTACACATGCCACCAGCACAGGTGCCAGTAAGGCGACGTTGGTAACAATCACGCTTGAATGCTGTCTTTTACGTGCCACCAGCACGGAGGCCAGATAGCCGCTCTAGCAACGATCACACTCGGATGGTGCTCTTTAACACAATACTAGTAACAATCACGGTCGAATGGTACCGTTTAAGTGCTACTGACACGGAAGCTGGTAGCCGCTCTGTCAGTGATCACACTCGTATGGTGCTCTTTGCACCCTGCTAACATGGACGCCAGTCATCGAATTTGATTTTGATTTTAAAGATGATAATAACATTACTCACTAAGAAAATGCTGATGATAATGATGCTGATGGTAATGAATGAACATTTAGTGATGTGAGTCTGTTGCTGAATTTTTGTGAGTGAGTTATTTGATATTACTGTGTAGTCTACCACTTAAGGGGTTAATCTCATCACTATATTGGGTATGTGTGGCTGTGTATAAGTTTTCACACAATAGTAGTGTGTGTGTGTGTATTTAGTTATTTTAACCCTTTAGTGTTTAAACTGGCCACATCCGGTCCAAAATATTCTACATGTTTTATATTTGAACTGGCCATATCTAGCCTCTCACACCTAACCTACATTGACATTCTAAAAATAAACAATCACATCATTGAAACCTCAAAGCTGTAAGCTAATGCATGATTAATTCAAAACAATTTGAGTGAAAAAGTATTACAGTTAACAGAATAATCTGAACACTAAAGGGTTAAACTAAAACACTGTCTTGTCACTATTCCAAACATCATCACATTGAACTCGGAGTAAAAACAGTGAAGTTTTAACAACTCTGAATAAATGAATAATTAGACAAAGTGATAGATGTAGATGAATGGCTTAGGTGTAGACGAATGGCTTGTGAGGACTCTATAAGCTATGTATGGAGAGTAAAGAGAGTCAACAATAGGCGCAGGAGTGGCTGTGTGGTAAGTAGCTTGCTAACCAACCACATGGTTCCGGGTTCAGTCCCACTGCGTGGCATCTTGGGCAAGTGTCTTTTGCTATAGCCCCGGGCCGACCAACGCTAATGAGTGGATTTGGTAGATGGAAACTGAAAGAAGCCGGTCGTATATATGTATACATATATATATATATATGTATGTGTGTGTATATGTTTGTGTGTCTGTGTTTGTTCCCCTAGCATTGCTTGACAACCGATGCTGGTGTGTTTACGTCCCCATCACTTAGCGGTTCGGCAAAAGACACTGATAGAATAAGTACTGGGCTTACAAAGAATAAGTCCCGGGGTCGATTTGCTCGACTAAAGGCGGTGCTCCAGCATGGCCGCAGTCAAATGACTGAAACAAGTAAAAGAGTAAAAAGAGTAAAGAGTAATGAATTCAGTGATGAATTTGAGGGGAGGGGTCCATTCAAGTGCAGTCCTCAATCCTCTTGTATTCATCAAAAGTCACACAGACCAAGACTGTCTCTAAATGCTCATTATCTACTTCTCGTAGTTGAATCGAAAGGGGAAAACTAAACCTAGAAGCAAGGAACTTCAAGGTAAGCATTCCTAAGACTGGATGGAAGCACTCCATCGGTTACAACGATGAGGGTTCCGGTTGATCCGAATCAACGGAACAGCCTGCTCGTGAAATTAATGTGTAAGTGGCTGAGCACTCCACAGACACGCGTACCCTTAACGTAGTTCTCGGGGATATTCAGCGTGACACAGAGAGTGACAAGGCCGGCCCCTTGAAATACAGGTACAACAGAAACAGGAAGTAAGAGTGAGAGAGAAAGTTGTGGTGAAAGAGTACAGCAGGGATCACCACCATCCCCTGCCGGAGCCTCATGGAGCTTTTAGGTGTTTTCGCTCAATAAACACTCACAACGCCCAGTCTGGGAATCGAAACCGCAATCCTATGACCACGAGTCCGCTGCTCTAACCAAAGGTTTCAGTAAGCAGGAAAGAAAATAGGGGTCTGATATCTTCAGGGAATTAGCCTTGCTCAATATGAAGAAAAGGAGTAGGCATAAATGCCAAACACTAGACTCTCAATGTAAGCTATGGTCACACAAAAACTGTTCTGGAATCACAAGCAGACAAAGAGAAAACGTTATTAACACTGAGACAGAAGCAGTATTAATATCAAAAGGTGGTCTTCATCTCTCACTAAACATGGAGGTTGTGTTAGAATACAGAATACACAAACTTTGCAATGCATACTTGTATAGTGTGTTTGTGTTTTTAAAGAAACAGCTCAGTAGTTGTTGTAATACCCAAATCTTGTGAATAACTTTTCGAAGTGGAAACTGTATTTCTCAGAAGAGTTATTTACACAATAGACAATCCTTGATGTATTCACTATTTATTCTTTTACTTGTTTCAGTCATTTGACTGCGGCCATGCTGGAGCACCGCCTTTAATCGAGCAACTCGACCCCAGGACTTATTCTTTTGTAAGCCCAGTACTTATTCTATCGGTCTCTTTTGCCGAACCGCTAAGTGACGGGGACCTAAACACACCAGCATCGGTTGTCAAGCAATGCTAGGGGGACAAACACAGACACACAAACACACACACGCATATATATATATACATACATATGACGGGCTTCTTTCAGTTTCCATCTACCAAATCCACTCACAAGGCATTGGTCGGCCCGAGGCTATAGCAGAAGACACTTGCCCAAGATGCCACGCCGTGGGACTGAACCCGGAACCATGTGGTTGGTAAACAAGCTACTTACCACACAGCCACTCCTACGCCTATTGTAATTTTTTTTTTCTATTTTTGCCCATTTATATTATTAATAAATTGTGTGTTGTGTTTAATATTTTCTAGCTGCAAGTGAGGTGAACCATAGCTGTAACACAGTGAAGAGTACTGATTGGAAGAAAGAAAGACAAAGCAGATAAACGACACGGTGACAGAACACTAATAGATTGATGTTTTTTAATATTGATCTTAATTGCTTCAGAGAGCATGAAATGGTTTATGATATTTCAATGTACCCGTTAGCAAAATAGTAAATTGAGAAACGAAAATTTAAATAAATACTTCATTTATATCCACAGTTGTTCTGCCTTCACTCTTTCAATAGACTTCATTTTGTATCAGCTAAGCATATATTTCAAATCTTCACATAATAATAATCATCATCATCATCGTTTAACGTCCGTTTTCCATGCTAGCATGGGTTGGACAGTTTAATCGGGGTCTGGGAAGCCCGAAGGCTGCACCAGGTCCAGTCTGATCTGGCAGTGTTTCTACAGCAGGGTGCCCTTCCTAACGCCAACCACTCCATGAGTGTAGTGGGTGCTTTTTACGTGCCACCGGCACAGGTGCCAGGGGAGGCTGGCAACAGCCACGATCGGTTGGTGCTTTTTACGTATCAGGTGAGGCTGGCAACAGCCACGATTGGTTGGTGCTTTTTACGTGCCACGGGAGGCTGGCAACGGCCACGATCGGTTGGTGCTTTTTACGTGTCACCGGCACGGAAGCCAGTCAAGGCGGCGCTGGCATCGGCCACATACAGATGGTGGTTTTTTACGTGCCACCGGCACAGGTGCCAGGGGAGGCTGGCAACAGTCACGATCGGTTGGTGCTTTTTATGTGCCACCGCCACGGAAGCCAGCCAAGGTGGCACTGGCATCGGCCATGTACAGATGGTGCTTTTTACATGCCACTGGCCCAGGTGCCAGGGGAGGCTGGCAACAGTCACGATCAGTTGGTGCATTTTACATGCCACCAGCACTTCCAATTTTTTTTTATAATGAATGTAACAATTGTTTTGTCATCAATTTTGCCTTTTTAAGCTGTGAACAGTCAATTTCGTAAATGTTGTAATAAGTGCATGTTGTAATATGCACATTGTAACATGCACACATTGGACTATGTGCATAGTGTTCAATGTACTTGGCTTCACAGTAAGAGGCCCTCCCTCCAACTCTGAAGTGAATGTATTTATAAGATAAACTGACTGAGGCAAACAGACTTTTTTTTAATTCTTTTTGCTATATGAAAGAGAAAAACACAATGGCTATGACAAGATTTGAACTCATGGAAGTTATATGACACCTTAAAAAATCACATGATAAAAGATAATTATAGGCGCAGGAGTGGCTGTGTGGTAAGTAGCTTGCTAACCAACCACATGGTTCCAGGTTCAGTCCCACTGCGTGGCATCTTGGGTAAGTGTCTTCTGCTATAGCCTCGGGCCGACCAAAGCCTTGTGAGTGGATTTGGTGGATGGAAACTGAAAGAAGCCTGTCGTATATATGTATATGTATGTGTGTGTATATGTTTGTCTGTGTTTGTCCCTCTAGCATTGCTTGACAACTGATGCTGGTGTGTTTACGTCCCCGTCACTTAGCGGTTCGGCAAAAGAGACCGATAGAATAAGTACTGGGCTTACAAAGAATAAGTCCTGGGGTTGATTTACTCGACTAAAGGCAGTGCTCCAGCATGGCCGCAGTCAAATGACTGAATCAAGTAAAAGAGTAAAGAGTAATACTTTACGTTATTTTACTTTTCAAATATAATTAGTTTATTATCAACAACAAAGTGTGTGATTTTCTTTAACTTCTTGGCTTATTACATAAAACATGCTAACACCCACTTCCCTATAAAAGTTTTCATCAGCCAGACAACCTTAAATATTTTCCCTCTTGTTCTTTAACCCTTTAGCATTTAAACCGGCCATATCCGGCCAAAAGTATTCTGCCTGTTTCATGGTCAAACTAGCTAGATCTGGTCTCTCACACCAACCCTACAATATCGTTTTAAAAATTAACAGCTACCTCATCAAAATCTCAAAGCTACAAGATAATGCATGATTAGTTCAAAACAATGTGGAGGAAAAAGGATTAATTTTGGCAGAATAATGCGAACACTAAAGGGTTAAAGATATTATGCCACACAGTGGCCCCCCGCAAAACTCCTATCCCTTTCTCTCTACTCAAGCAAAGATTCAAAGTAACAGTTAGATTATGCTTAGCAGACGAGGCCCAATAAGACACATAATGGTAGCTACAGTTGATGTAGGTAACTGGGATATAGATACATGATGGTGGTAGATGGTAGCTAAAATAGAAGGCAGCGAGCTGGCAGAAACGTTAGCACGCCGGGCAAAATGCTTTGTGGTAATTTGTCCGTCACTGCGTTTTGAGTTCAAATTCCACTAAGGTCGACTTTGCCTTTCATCCTTTCGGAGTCGATAAATTAAGTACCAGTTAGGCACTGGGGTCGATGTAATCAACTTAATCCATTTGTCTGTTCTTGTTTGTCCTCTCTGTGTTTAGCCCCTTGTGGGTAGTAAAGAAATAAATATATATATATATATATATTACGTTCTGAGTTCAAATTCCGCCGAGGTCAACTTTGCCTTTCATCCTTTCGGGGTCGATAAATTAAGTACCAGTTAGGCACTGGGGTCGATGTAATCGACTTAATCCATTTGTCCGTTCTTGTTTGTCCCCTCTGTGTTTAGCCCCTTGTGGGTAGTAAAGAAACAGGTAATAGTGACATAGATACATGATGGTAGTAGATGGTAGCTAAAATAGAGGTAGGGGATGATAGTATAAACATGTGATATTAGTGGAGAGTAGCTACTGAATAGGTAGTGGTGATGGTATGAACATATGATGGTAACTACAGTTGAGGTAGATGGTGTTGGTATGGACATGTGATGATAGTGACAGCAGAGGTAGGTAGGTGATGGTGGTATAGACATGTGATGGCGGAGAGCTGGCAGAAACATTAGCACGCCGGGCAAAATGCTTAGCGGTATTTCGTCTGCCGTTACGTTGTGAGTTCAAATTCCACCGAGGTTGACTCTGCCTTTCATCCTTTCAAGGTCAATAAATTAAGTACCAGTTACACACTGGGGTCGATGTAATCGACTTAATACCTATGTCTGTCCTTGTTTGTCCCCTCTATGTTTAGCCCCTTGTGGGTAATAAAGAAATAGGTATGGAGATGTGATGGTAGGGGATGGCAGGACTAATAATATAAGACAAAATTGTATGATCAAACAGAAGGAAAAGAATAGTAATTTAAGTAAAGAAGGGGCCATCAATAACAGTAGGATATAAGGCAAGTAGTATTTACAGAGGAATCATCATCATCGTTTAACGTCCGCTCTCCATGCTGGCATGGGTTGGACGATTTTGACTGAGGACTGGCAAACCGGATGGCTGCACCAGGCTCCAGTTTTGATCTGGCAGAGTTTCTACAGCTGGATGCCCTTCCTAACACCAACCACTCCGAGAGTGTAGTGGGTGCTTTTTACGAGCCACCGGCACGGGTGCCAGTCAGGTGGTACTGGCAATTCGAATCTTTTTACACATGCCACCGGCACAGGTGCCAGTAAGGCGACGCTGGTAACAATCACGCTCGAATGGTGCCCTTTTACGTGCCACCGGCAAGGAAGCCAGTTAGCTGCTCTGGCAACGATCATGTTCGGATGGTGCTCTTGGCACAAGTGCCAGTAAGGTGACGCTGGTAACGATCACACTTGAATGGTGCCTTTTATGTGCCACTGGCATGGAAGCCGGTTAGCCGCTCTGTCAACAATTACATTCGTATGGTGCTCTTTGCACCCCGCTAGCACGGATGCCAATCATCGAATTTGATTTTGATTTTGATTTCACTTGCCTCAACAGGTCTTTGCAAGCAGAGTTTAGTAATAAGGAAGTGAGATAAAAGATATCATATAGCTGAATCACCCAACCTCCACTACCTCAATAATCATGGACACCACCATATCAACTAAGGTTAGGCTATTAAAATATTTCTAAAAATCCTCAAACTGTTTTTAAAATGTCTATGTCTTATGACAGTAATGATGACAGTAATGATGACAGTAATGATGACAGCCATTGTCATCATGGCTGTGGCAGTGGTGCCAACATTTTAAAGAATCCCAGCTTTTCCAGTTAGTTGTTGCAAATAAAATGAAAATAATTATGAATGACCTAAGATTCGGTATTTATACTAAACATAGGCGCAGGAGTGGCTGTGTGGTAAGTAGCTTGCTAACCCACCACATGGTTCCGGGTTCAGTCCCACTGCGTGGCATCTTGGGCAAGTGTCTTCTGCTATAGCCCCGGGCCGACCAATGCCTTGTGAGTGGATTTGGTAGACGGAAACTGAAAGAAGCCCGTCGTATATATATATATATATATATATATATATATATATATAAGTGTGTGTGTATATGTTTCTGTGTCTGTGTTTGTCCCTCTAGCATTGCTTGACAACCGATGCTGGTGTGTTTACATCCCCGTCACTTAGCGATTCGGCAAAAGAGACCGATAGAATAAGTACTGGGCTTACAAAGAATAAGTCCTGGGGTCGATTTGCTCGACTAAAGGTGGTGCTCCAGCATGGCCACAGTCAAATGACTGAAACAAGTAAAAGAGTGAAAGAGAGTAAAGAGTGTAGATCTTGCATGATTCGTAAGTAAAATAAGACAAACACGTTTGAAATGTATAAATATATTCTTTATCATACGGGAAACTGATTGACATAGGTGAGTCGTTCTTGGGGTTTTGGTCCATCTGTCACATGGGACCTGAAAAGAGGAAAATAAAGATACCATATCAACCTAAAGTTGGACAGACAGAGACATTAACCCTTTCGTTACTGTATTTATTTTGAGATGCTCTGTGTTTCTTTCAATTACATTAAATATAACAAAGAATTTAGTAAATAACTCGGTTATCATTCAACTAGTGTTAGGAAAATATATTGTGACTAAGGTTTGGTGGAAGATTTGAATTCAAAACTTATGAAAACAAGACATTTATACTAAAGAGCCAGAGCCGGTTTCAGCCGGGTTGGTAACGAAAGGGTTAATAATTATAACTACAAAGTAAATAATGATCATCATCATCATCATCATCATCATTTAACGTCCGCTTTCCATGCTGGCATGGGTTGGACAGTTTGACTGAGGACTGGGGGAGCCAGAAGGCTGCACCAGGCTCCAGTCTGATCTGGCAGTGTTTCTACAGCTGGATGCCCTTCCTAACGCCAACCACTCCGTGAGTGTAGTGGGTGCTTTTTACATGCCACCTGCACAGGTGCCAGACGAGGCTGGCAAACGGCCACGATCGGATGGTGCTTTTTACCTGCCACCGGCATGGGGGCCAGACGAGGCTGGCAAACGGCCACGATCAGATGGTGCTTTTTACCTGCCACCGGCACGGGGGCCAGACGAGGCTGGCAATGGCCACGATCGGATAGGGCTCTTATTACCTGCCACCGGCACGGGGGCCAGACGAGGCTGGCAAACGGCCACGATCGGATAGGGCTCTTATTACCAGCCACCGGCACGGGAGACAGACGAGGCTGGCAATGGCCACGATCAGATGGTGCTTTTTACCTGCCACCAGCACAGAGGCCAGTCGGGGCGGCGCTGGCAATGGCCAAGTCCGGATGGTTCTCTTATGTGCCACTGGCACTGGTACCACAGCTACAATTTCCATTGTACAAAGGAAGATGGCTACCACATGCTTATCAAGATATGTCAATGGGTGTGAGGGGCTTTGGGATTTTTTATTAGTTTTGTCTGGATAAAAAGACTGAGATCAATGCAGTTAACTGTATGGTTTATTGATAACCATCCTCCCATCAGCCATTGCCAACAAGGCAATTATTCATCTGTTGTATATTATCCATTGCCAAAACAGAAGAATGTGTAAAGGGAACTGGTTGCTTCTTTACACTTTTGGGGTACAACTTGGGTGCAACACAATTTCCTTTCTTTTTGTTTCTAGAACCACCAATCAGGAACGAAACGCAAGTTTAAAAATATATATAATTCTTTATTCTCTTATTCACAAATGAAACACGATGGTATACTGGTATCCACCTAGTTCAACACAGCAAGGCTGAATTCAAACGTTTGTAAGTTTCTTACAACAATTCAGCATTAATATAACAGGTTAAATCCTAAGCGTCTGGGACAGGAGAATAGGCTGATCACACGTTTAAAAATACGTCCTTTCTCTTCTGTAGCCGTGTCTCAAGTCAACGACGCTATTAAGGAACGCGATAGAATTTCTTCCCCAGTCTCTAGCGCATGTGCATGAGGGAACTTCCTTATGCCTTTCCAGAAGGTTCCAGAAGGTTCCAACCCCACACACGCACACTGAAGAATGGCGTTGCGCGTGCGCACACTGGAATATGACGTCACTACAAATGTATTGGATAATATAGCCCTGGATATACAAAAAGAGGAATGGTTATAGAACACCTTCTACTTATAGGCCTCTGGAATCAGAGCTGACTTGATAACTAAATAACAACTTACCTAGAAGATACATTTTTCTGCTCAGGAATAATTTTCTCTAAATCCACGATATCAGACAGTAATTCCACATTGCGAACACTGCCAAAAAAGTCTGTGAGTAGAACCTTCTCTGTGTCTCGTTTGAACAGGTCTGTTCGGACACCCACACGGGAAATGCACTGCTTCTGAGGGCAAACACGCAACTGATAGAAATAACAGATGAAGAAAGAGTGAGATTTATTACAGTAAAATGTAATGCAGCGAGCACAATATTTATGAAAGAAACACAAAGAAAACAGTAGATATACATACAAATTGTCCGAGTGTTTTTTTACTAGTTGGTGTGACTTGTTCGAGGAACTCTAAAGCATAGTATGTGTAGCGATCAATGACATATACACCAATAGCTGGGTCAACGTGATGCTACAAACAAAGAAGGAAGCATTGCAGTAATTAATACACTAGAGATTTACAGTAACACACATTAATATATGTATATATATATATATATATATATATATATACCGGAGTAAACACATAAATGTGAAACAAGGTGGAAAAAAAGAGTACTCAAATACCAGTGGTAGAGTAATATGCTTTATTTAAAGCAGCAGAAAATTCAACAAAACCTGTTACTCTGAGTTTCCCGTTGCCGATGAACAGCAACAGGAAACTCAGAGTAACAGGTTTTGTTGAATTTTCTGCTGCTTTAAATAAAGTATATATATATATATATATAGACAAGTGAAATCAATCAAAATCAAAATCAAGATCAAAACAAATTCGATGACTGGCGTCCGTGCTAGCAGGGTGCAAAGAGCACCATATGAGCATGATCATTGACAGAGCGGCTAACCGGCTTCTGAGCCAGTGGCACTTAAAAGGCACCATTTGAGTGTGATCGTTACCAGCGTCACCTCACTAGCACTTGTGCCCATGCTAGTAAGGTACCAAGAGCACCATCCGAGCGTGATCGTTGCCAGAGCAGCCAACTTGTTTCCGTGCCAGTGGCACGTAAAAGGGCACCATTCAAGCGTGATCGTTACCAACGTCGCCTTACTGGCACCTGTGCCGGTGGAATGTGTAAAAAGATTCGAGCGAGGTCGTTGCCAGTACCGCCTGACTGGCCCCCATGCCGGTGGCACGTAAAAAGCACCCACTGCACTCTCGGAGTGGTTGGCATTAGGAAGGGCATCCAGCTGTAGAAACTCTGCCAGATCAGATTGGAGCCTGGTGCAGCCATCTGGTTCGCCAGCCCTCAGTCAAAATCGTCCAACCCATGCTAGCATGGAAAGCGGACGTTAAACGATGATGATGATGATGATGATGATATATATATATAATAATTATTTGAGGGACTATTATTCCTAACTTGCAGTGAAAAATTCAATTTAGAAATACTAAATCAAATTTCACAAAATATAATATATATATATAAATTAGAAAAAAACCCACCTTTATCAATTCAAAATGAACAATTAAATTACACCATCTAGAAAATTACATATAATAGAAATATTAAAAATAAAATACCAAATATATACGTTTTTATTATTATTTTGCAATTTACTTAATCATTAGTACATTATTGTTATTTCATTTTTAATATTTCTATTATATGTAATTTTCTAGATGGTGTAATTTAATTGTTCATTTTGGTTTTTTCTAATTTTTATATATACACACACACACAAATAGCATAGGAGGATATAGTTTGAAATAATCAACTTATAACATCATCACACGTCTTTCAATGACAATTACACTGTGATTGCATAAAATCAAGGTTGTGTAAATTTTTGAGCAAGTCTCTTCATCAAAAGCATTTTATAATGCTTTTGATAAAGAAAGGATATTTAGTGAGGAACTGCTGGCAGCTAGTGGAGTTTATCAACCCAGAACAATAAGTGAGGTATTGAGGACAATTAGTGAGATGTTGACAATATTTTTTTTCAGTCTTGATAACATTAATATCATCATCATCGTTTAACGTCCGTTTTCCATGCTAGCGTGGGTTGGATGGTTCGATCGGGGTCTGGGAAGCCAGGAGGCTGCACCAGGCTCCAGTCTGATCTGGCAGTGTTTCAACAGCTGGATGCCCTTCCTAACGCCAACCACTCCATGAGTGTAGTGGGTGCCTTTTACGTGCCACTGGCACAGGTGCCAGGGGGGGCTGCCAGCGGCCACAATCAGTTGGTGCTTTTTACATGCCACCGACACAGAAGCCAGACAAGGCGGCACTGGCATCAGCCACATTCGGATGGTGCTTTTTATGTGCCACCGGCACAGACATGCCAGAGAACAAAAAGAGAACTAAAGCAATTAAAAGTAAGGTATAAAGTAATTAAGCAATGAAATATAAAATAGTTAATAGAGAGGCTTAAAGTAGTAAATAGTGAAGTATAAAGTAGTTATTAGTGAAGTATAAGGTAGTTAATAGTGAGACACTTACTGAGAGTGAATCTTCTCCAACATGGCTACTGGCCACAGCTAAAATATTGGGGGAATAAAACTTCTGATACATTGATTCAGCTTGGCATGTGTCTATCATGAAAAATATTTCATGGTACCTATAATATAATAATAATAATAATGAAATTATTGTATACAGTGTTCAGGTGCACCACAACTTGTCAAAAGTGTGTATAAAGCACATGCAGTGGTGTACAAATGTCTGGGAAGTGAACAGTGTATGAGTCAGATACATGCTTGCGAGTGTATGGAGGGGAGAAAATCAGGTGTAGTGTTGGCGAATCTCAGGAAGCATGGAAGTTTTGAAGGATGCATTGCTCCGACAACTAACAACTGATGCTGGCAGTTTGTTCCATGCTTCAGCAACTCTTAGTGTGAAAAAATGTTTCATGGGAGCTGTACTGTTTTCTAATAGAAACATGTAGAATTAGCAGGAGTGGTGGTGCCGATAGTGGTGGTGGTAGTAGTTGTAGAAGTGATGAGATAGCAGCAGTGGTGATAGTTGTACTGGCAGTAGTAATGAGTGTAAAGTGGGACCTAATGGTGAAAGTAGGATATGATGGCAATGATAGTGGGAGTAGTGGTGTGGTGGTGGTGGTGGTGATGAGTGAGTGAGAGAGGCAGGGGAGGAGAAAACTAGAAGGGACCAACCTCCGCTTTTGCCACATCTGTTCAAAGGCATCAGCTAGTTCTACATTGGATATTTCTTCAGAGTCCTGGAACTTCAAGAATCCGTCACCTCCGTGTCCTGTACAAAAAAATATCAACACAGTGAGGGATCTTCTACGCATTCACTTGACTAACTAAAAATAGCAAATAAATCTCCCTCAAATCAAACCTTGACATCTTTAAAAAAAAAAAAAAAAAAGGGTAGAAATGTTTAAAGTAGAAAAAATTGATATTATCATCATCAATCAAGCATCCAATGTCCCAAGCTGGAGCAATGGACTTTTTCAAATTTGGAACTCAAAAAATTAAGATAACCAGAGGAACACAATATTGAAGACATACCTGAACCCCTTTCAATACGGAAGTCGATGAAAACAATAGCAAATGATAGTGTACATCAGTTTATCAGCTGAGCCCAAATATTCTTCAGCTTCTAGTTCCCCCCTCACACACATGGTACCTATTTCTTTATTACCCACAAGGGGCTAAACACAGAGGGGACAAACAAGGACAGACATAGGTATTAAGCCGATTACATCGACCCCCAGTGCGTAACTGGTACTTATTTAATCGACCCCGAAAGGACGAAAGGCAAAGTCGACCTCGGCGGAATTTGAACTCAGAACGTAACAGCATTTCGCCCGGCGTGCTACACACATGGTACCAATCAGCCAACATAAAACACATTTTGTTCAAGTCTCAACAGGGTTATTTCCCTTGTGTGTTGCTACCCCGTGCATGCAGACATAAATTACCTCCCCTATATATTATAAAGCCAGAAGGGGTGAGGGGGGTGAAGTCGTTTTTCCATATTGATGTTCATACGATTGCCGTCGTTTCGTAACCTTCATACAGTTTTAATTTCAGCTGTGTGTGTGTGTGTGCGTGCGTGCATGCGCGTGTGTGTGTGTGTGTGTATGTATGTATGTATGTATAATTGTGTGCGTGTATGTATGAGTGTGTGTTGTGTGTGTATTAAAGGTATGTGTGGGTTCATTTGCGCGTGCATGTGTATGTGTGCGCGTGTGTATATATGTATGTGTGTGTGAATGTATGTGCGTGTGTACATGTGTGTGTATGTGCATGTGTGTGTGTGTGAATGTATGTGCGTGTGTACATGTGTGTGTGTGTGTGAATGTATGTGCGTGTGTACATGTGTGTGTATGTGCATGTGTGTGTGTGTGAATGTATGTGCGTGTGTACATGTGTGTGTATGTGCTTGTGTGTGTGTGTGAATGTATGTGCGTGAGTACATGTGTGTGTGTGTGTGAATGTATGTGCGTGTGTACATGTGTGTGTGTGAATGTATGTGCGTGTGTACATGTGTGTGTGTGTGAATGTATGTGCGTGTGTACATGTGTGTGTGTGAATGTATGTGCGTGTGTACATGTGTGTGTGTGAATGTATGTGCGTGTGTACATGTGTGTGTGTGAATGTATGTGCGTGTGTACATGTGTGTGTGTGTGTGTGTATGTATGGGCATGTGTACATGTGTGTGTGAATGTATGTGCGTGTGTACATGTGTGTGTGTGAATGTATGTGCGTGTGTACATGTGTGTGTGTGAATGTATGTGCGTGTGTACATGTGTGTGTGTGAATGTATGTGCGTGTGTACATGTGTGTGTGTGTGTGTGTATGTATGGGCATGTGTACATGTGTGTGTGTGAATGTATGTGCGTGTGTACATGTGTGTGTGTGAATGTATGTGCGTGTGTACATGTGTGTGTGTGAATGTATGTGCGTGTGTACATGTGTGTGTGTGAATGTATGTGCGTGTGTACATGTGTGTGTGTGTGTGAATGTATGTGCGTGTGTACATGTGTGTGTGTGAATGTATGTGCGTGTGTACATGTGTGTGTGTGAATGTATGTGCGTGTGTACATGTGTGTGTGTGTGTGTGAATGTATGTGCGTGTGTACATGTGTGTGTGTGTGTGTGTATGTATGGGCATGTGTATTTTGCGTGTGCGTATGTGTGTATGTGAACGAGGGGTTGTTTGGGGAGGTATATGTGCATTTTTTGTGCAAGTATGCATGTGTATGTATATGCTGCACCTCCGTGCAGCACGGAGTTTTGTCAGTGAAAAGGTCGCGGTCTCAAAGCGACGGAAATATTTCGACAAATTAAATTTAAATGATGTGAAAGTGAATCTAACGTTTTTTTGTGTATTTCTTAAATGGCTTATAAACACCTTCCATGCTGCAATTGTTGTATATATATATAAATGTATGTATGTATATGTATGTGCATATATGGGTACAGGACGTCACCAACAGTAAACAACATAAAATACAGAAACAAACGTGTTACTTAAAGACTTTCTCACTTCCTGAGTGTTAAACTAATACATCTGTTTTGTTGTGTACACCACCTGTCTTTGTCTTTCGTTTTTTGTGAATTCTCCCTATATATATATATATATATATATATTTTCAAAATGTGACCTCATGTGTACCGTTGGCGATTTTTTTTCCTCTGTCTTCCCTTTTCTGGATCTTTCCTTCTCCTATGTTTCCGACGAAGAGCTCCGCTCGAAACGTCAAACCCTCCTTCTTTCCTGAGCGTCCAATAATACTATATTTGTTCCACGTCCTCGCATTGTTGTGTTTTTTTGTGTTTTCTTGTTTGGATTAACTATATATATATATATACACACACACATATATATACATATATATACATATATTTATATACATATATATATACATACACAGACACACATATATATATACATATATTTATATACATATATATAGACATATATATACATACATACATATATATATATAATAATTATTTGAAGGAATATTAATCCTAACTTACAGGGAAAAATTCACATATATATATAAGATAAGACAAGCTTCTTCCCGTTTCTATGTGCAAAATCTATTCACAAGACTTTGGTTTGCTCAAGGCTGTAGTAGAAGACACTTGCCCAAGGTGTCACACAGTGGGACTGAACCCAGAAACATGTGAATGGGGAGCAAGCTTCTTACCACACAGCCACACCTGCGATATATATATAATGGGCTTTTTCAGTTTCTGTCAACTAAATCCACTTCGGTGGCACGTAAAATGCACCAATCCGATTGTGGCCGTTTGCCGGACCCCCCTGGCACCTGTGCAGGTGGCACATAAAAAGCACCCACAACACTCTCGGAGTGGTTGGCGTTAGGAAGGGCATCTAGCCGTAGAAACATTGCCAGATCAGACTGGGCCTGGTGCAGCCCCTGGCTTCCCAGACCCCAGTTGAACCGTCCAACCCATGCTAGCATGGAAAACGGACGTTAAACGATGATGATGATGATGATGAAGGCCTTGCTCAGCCTGGCATTTTAGTAGAAGACATATACCCACATATACCCTGCTACACAGTGGGACTGAACCTGGAACCATATGATTGGCATGCAATCTTCTTACCACACAATCACACTTATTTTGTAATTTGTTTTTAGCAACACTGAAGTAATACTAAAGAAACTTACCAGTCATGTAGACTAAAATATTGCTTCTCTCATCAGACAACAGTCTTTTGGATCGCGGAGTGCTGGGAGGAAGACGGCCAGTCAAGACACGTACAAAGTTCTCCACAGTTACCTGGAAAGAGAAACAGGGAATTAACAAGGAATTAACAGGCCGATGCCAGGGAATTAACAAGCCGATGCCAGCGCCGCCCCGACTGGCTTCTGTGCCGGTGGCACATAAAAAGCACCATCCGAACGTTGCCAGCGCTGCCTTGGCTGGCTTCCGTGCCACTGACATGTTAAAAGCTCCAACCGATCGTGGACGATGCCGGACCCCCGCCCCCCCACTGGCACCTGTGTCGGTGGCACGTAAAAACCACCCACTACACTCGCGGATTGGTTGGCGTTAGGAAGGGCATCCAGCCGTAGAAACTCTGCCAGATCAGACTGGAGCCTGGAGCAGCCCCTGGCTTCCCAGACCCCGGTCGAACCGTCCAACCCGTGCTAGCGCGGAAAACAGACATTAAATGATGATGATGATGATGATGATGTGCGTGAGTGGCTCAGTTTGGAAGCATGTAAGAATGTAGTGAGTACACAAATGACTGCAAGGTGAGTATCAAGACAAGGTAGAGGTGGCAGAGAAATTAGTAAGAAGGGAGAAAGTCTGTGAGAGTGAGAAAAAGGGTTTATTTGTGAAAGTGTGTGAGTGTACCGTAAGGCTGTCTACTTATATACCTATAAGCAGGAGTCATCATCATTGTTTAGCGTCCGCTTTCCATGCTAGCATGGGTTGGACGGTTCAACTGGGGTCTGGGAAGCCAGAAGGCTGCACCAGACCCAGTCTGATCTGGCAGTGTTTCTACAGCTGGATGCCCTTCCTAACGCCAACCACTCCGTGAGTGTAGTGGGTGCTTTTTACGTGCCACCGGCACAGGTGCCAAACGAGGCTGGCGAACAGCCACGATCGGGTGGTGCTTTTACATGCCTATGGCACAGGGGCCAGGTGAGGCTGGCAAACGGCCATGATCGGATGGTGCTTTTACGTGCCACCAGCACAGGGGCCAGGCGAGGCTGGCAACGGCCACGAACGGATGATGCTTTTTACGTGCCACCAGCACGAGGCCAGTCAGGGCGGTGCTGACAACGGCCACATTTGGATGGTTCTCTAACATGCCACCGGCACTGGTATCACAGCTGCAATTTCCATTGATGTTGATCGATTTCGATTCTCACTTGCCTCAACAGGTCTTCACAAGTAGGAGTTTAAGTGAGAGTGTAGATGACCGAGTTTCTGAGCAAGAGAGACAAACTAATTACTAGATTCCTCTCATGTTTTGCAAATGAGAGGATATCAGCAAGAAGCATGCCACATCTTCATCATTTTAACATCTGCTTTTCCCATTTTACCATGGGTTATACAAGATTTATAGAGGTAGTTTTTCTATAGCTGGATGTTCTTCCTGTTACCAGTTCATACATGTTTCTAAACCACATTCTTATTCCCTTAATGTTTTGAATGGCAAATTGCTCTACAGAGGGACATTTTTGCAGCAGACATAAACTATGACCTCATCATTTAAACAGTGATGTTCATCATCATCAACGTTTAACGTCTGCTTTCCATGCTAGCATGGGTTGGACGATTTGACTGAGGTCTGGCGAACCAGATGGCTGCACCGGACTCCAATCTTGATCTGGTAGAGTTTCTACAGTTGGATGCCCTTCCTAACGCCAACCACTCCGAGAGTGTAGTGGGTGCTTTTAAAGTGCCACCGGCACGATGGCCAGTCAGGCAATGCTTGAAAATGGTGTTTTTTATGTGCCACCTGCACAGGAGCCAGTCCAGCAGCACTGGCAACGACCTCGCTTGAATGTTTTGTTCACATGCCACCGTCACAAGTGCCAGTGAGGCAATGCTGACAACGATCACACTCAAGTGGTGCTCCTTACATCCCAGACAGCTGCTCTGGCAGTGATCCCACTTGGATGGAGCTGTTGGCGCTCCACTGGCATGGGTGCCAGTCATTGAATTTGGTTCAATTTCGATGTATTTATAAATAGTCTGCTAAGATACAACTGGGAAGACACACACAGAACAAGCTTCTGTTAAGTGTCCACCAACCAATTTCCCTCACAAAGCATTGGCTAGCCCAAGGCTTTAGTAAACATAATAGCCCATGGTGTCACAGTATGGAAATGAACCCAAAACCATGTGCCTGAAACATAAATATCTTTACCCCACAGCCAAGGTTGCACACAAATGTGTTTCAGTTACTCATGAAAATATGTCTCAGTAGCAAACAGGTTTCAAATAAGCAGAGTCTTAACAACAAGAACAGAGAGACTGCCACGTGGCATTTGCTTTAAAAATCAGCACTCTATGCTCAAATCCCACTGAGATCAACTTTGATTTTCATCCTACTGAAGGCAATAAAAAAGCACTAATTCAGGGCAATGGATTGGCAACAGTGTAAGAATATTGGACCATCCGACGACAGGCACCCATGCCAACCCCCTTTGCTTGCGAAGACATGTTGGGGCAAGTGAAATCGAAATCGAATTCAACCAATCCTATGACTGGCACCCGACAGATGCCAGGAACCCTGGACTGGTGGTACGTAAAAAGCACTATCCGACTCGTGGCCGATGCCAGCGCCGCCTCGACTGGCTTCCGTGCCGGTGGCACGTAAATTGCACCAATCCGACCGTGGCCGTTGCCAGCCTCGCCTGGCACCTGTGCAGGTGGCACGTAAAAAGCACCCACTACACTCACGGAGTGGTTGGCGTTAGGAAGGGCATCCAGCTGTAGAAACTCTGCCAGATAAGACTGGAGCCTGGTGCAGCCTTCTGGCTTCCCAGATCCCCGGTCGAACCTTCCAACCCATGCTAGCATGGAGAACGGATGTTAAACGATGATGATGATCATCATCATCATCGTTTACCGTCCGCTTTCCATGCTAGAACGGGTTGGACAATTTGACTGAGGGCTGGCGAACCAGATGGCTGTACCAGGCTCCAATCTTGATCTGGCAGAGTTTCTACAACTGTGCCAGATCAAGATTGGAGCCTGGTGCAGCCATATCTGGTTCGCCAGCCCTCAGTCAAACCGTCAAACCCATGCTAGCATGGAAAGCGGACGTTAAACGATGATGATGATATCTAGCAGTAATTGTTTCAGCTCTTTGCATTTTGAGTTAAAATCATATTGTTAAAAGCTTACTTGGGTGATGGACTTAACCTGTTACCCAGTTTAACACCAGCTCCTGGTCCCTTAAATACATTTAGCAGAGTCCACTCTGTTGCAAGCATTTGAACCAAGTCTCCAATTTTAGGATACCTTCCTAGAAAACTCAAAGTGAGAAGTCACAAGCAATACTTTCCCATCTGACTAAAAATATAAAATATTTTCCAAGATACACAAGCACAAGAGTGGCTGTGTGTTAAGAAGCTTGCTTCCCAACCACATGGTTCTAGGTTCAGTCCCACTGCATGGCACCTTGGGAAAGTGTCTTCTACTGTAGCCTTGAGTGAACCAAAACCTTGTGAGTGGATTTGGTAGACAGAAACTGAAAGAAGCCTGTCGTGTGTGTGTGTGTATGTGTGTGTGTGTGTTTGTGATTAGACAGTCCATTGAAGGTTAGGAGGCCAAAGCTTTGGAGTGGATGCCTTCACTCTTCTTGAAAAAATTATTGTAAATATGCATTTTACAAAAAGTATTGAGTAATCCTTCAGTTTAATGTAAAATTGCTCCCCAGACACAACAAAATATTAGTCAAAGTTTAACTAAAATGTGTTTGGCAGATCCCTACCTCGTATCCACGGTAATCCACTTCAACATCATCACCATAAACGTTTATGTGCTGGTTAGCATTATTAAATACAGTACCTGAAAAAACCAAAAGTAGCAATATTATCTCTTGTGCATTGACTTTTAAACTGAAATGTTTAAAAATATAAACTTGTGTAGCAGATCACTCCCTGGATTCAATTTTACAGTATCTCTGCTTAAACTTTGTATCTATTTTGATAGCCTTTGTACCAAAATATGAAGGAAAAGAGATGAGAACTTTGTAGAAACTCACTATAAAATGATACACTTTGTTTTTTCAACATAGGTGCCTTAACCCTTTCGTTACCAACCCGGCTGAAACCGCCTCTGGCTCTGAGTACAAATGTCTTGTTTTCATAAGTTTTGAATTAAAATCTTCCACCAAACCTTAGTCACAATTTAGGTTCCCAACACTAGTTTAATGATAACTAAGTTATTTTACTAAATTTTTTGTTATATTTAACCCTTTCATTACCAACCCGGCTGAAACCGGCTCTGGCTCTGTAATACAAATGTCTTGTTTTCATAAGTTTTGAATTAAAATCTTCCATCAAACCTTAGTCACAATTTATGTTCCTAACACCAGCTAAATGATGACTAAGTTATTTTACTAAATTCTTTGTTATAATTAAAATTAAGTGAAAGAAACACAGAACATCTCAAAATAAATACAGTAACGAAAGGGTTAACATTAGCAGAGGCTTTTCTTTTTGGTATCCTCTAAAGGCAGTCTCTTATATCATGTTCCTTCAAATCTCTTTCTCTTTACATTAAGCTAATTTCTTGTGATTCTGTCACACAGCTGTATAATTAGTTAAAAGAAGATACATAGTTTAATCCATTATACACACACACACACACACGTCTAGTCACAAGATTATATATATAGGTATGACGACAAACTACGATTTATGGACATGGCTTTTTGATTTATCATTATCAAATAAGTGTGGAAATACTTTTCTCACTTAATGATTTGTATCAGCTGGACAGCTTCAAACACAGCCTTGTAACATACACCTTCATAGACTAAACCTAATGCTGTGCAAATACGCATGTGTGTGTGTGTGCATGCACACAAAGTATTTCCTCATATATATTCTTTCTTTCTTTTATTCTTTTACTTGTTTCAGTCGTTTTTTACTGCGGCCATGCTGGAGCACCGCCTTTAATCGAGCAACTCGACCCCGGGACTTATTCTTTTGTAAGCCCAGTACTTATTCTATTGATCTCTTTTGCCAAACTGCTAAGTAACGGGGACATAAACACACCAGCATCGGTTGTCAAGCAATGCTAGGGGGACAAACACAGACATACAAACACACACACGCATACATATATATACATACATATATACGACAGGCTTCTTTTAGTTTCCGTCTACCAAATCCACTCTCAAGGCTTTGGTCGGCCCGAGGCTATAGTAGAAGACACTTGCCCAACATGTCACGCAGGGGGACTGAACCCAGAACCATGTGGTTGGCAAACAAGCTACCTACCACACAGCCACTCCTGCGCCTACATATATATATATATATATATATATATATATATATATAAATTAGAAAAAACCACCTTTCATCAATTCAAAATGAAAAATTTATTTACACCATCTAGAAAATTACATATAATAGAAATATTAAATATACGATAAAAAAAATATACCGATGATTAAGTAATGTGCAAAATAATAAATAAAACGTATATATTTGGTAGAATAACAACATGCGTTTCGTGGCTATATTTCAGAAATGATTATAGTAAAAATATTAGTAGTAGTAGTAAAATCACTTCAATATAAATATAGCCACTCATCAGGTTAAAAATAACTACAATAATAAAATAATTAATTAATAAATATACATAAATAATCTTTTAAAATATAAATATATTCTTTAAAATAGATATCTATATATATAAGATAGAAAATATACATTACGTGAAAACTAAATACAACACTTTGAATTATATACATTAAATCAAATTATTAATTAATATATATATTTAATAAACATCCAAATACAGTCTAATACCCATTAAGCAATTAATACTAAAAACGTTAAAATTAATTAATATACACAATGCTAGTACAAGCCATAAATACTGGAATCAAAAATAAGAAATGGTTCAAATATAGACAAACCCATTATATAAACTAACTATAAAATTAATATATACGTAGTATCTATAGATTTAATATATCATTCAATAATATAGTTGACCAAAATATGAATTAATATAAAAACTAATTTACTTAAATGTAATACTACGTGATAAATATACCGCCTAATTATTAAATAATGTATTGTCTAACAAAATTAATTCTCAAATTAAATTATATGTAATACGTTAAATCCCTTTATAAAAATAATAATAAAGCATACTAAATAGATAGATATCAAACCATCCAACCCATGCCAGCATGGAAGGCGGATGTTAAACGATGATGATGATGACGTATATACCTACACATATTTAGTAAAAGCTATTAAACTACTCACCAGGATGAGGGTTCCTAGCATTACAGGCCATATCATCAGCAACCATCAATATAATGTGACTGTAAAATAAATTAATAAACTGCATTATTCCAAAGAAACCAATACTACTCCACACAAACACCATTCTAATTGCTTTAATATTTTGTTAATCCATTGAACTTGTGCTGGTGGCACGTGAAACATTCAAGCGAGGTTGTCGCCAGTGCCGCTGGACTGGCTCCTGTGCAGGTGGCACGTAAAAAGGACCGTCTGGGCGTGGCCGTTGCCAGTACCACCAAACTGGCCCTTATGCCGGTGGCACATAAAAGCACCCAATACACTCTCAGAGTGGTTGGTATTAGGAAGGGCATCCAGCTGTAGAAACTCTGCCAGATCAAGATTGGAGCCTGGTGCAGCCATCTGGTTTGCCAGTCCTCAGTCAAATCGTCCAACCCATGCTAGCATGGAAAGCGGACGTTAAACGATGATGATGATGATGATGATGATTGATTTTATGTGGTTAAGAAGTTCACTTTGCATCTATGTAGTTACAGGTTCAATAAGTGTCTTTTATCCTAGCCTGAAGTTGACAGAACCTAATGACTGATATTTGGTAAACAGAAACTGTGTAGATCCTGTTGTGGGACTGTTCCTGTTGTTGGATTATAGACTTGATCTGTCACCTGATTCCACATCATCACCTCACCCTAGCAAACATTCAAGCCAGATCAGTGGCCCGAGAAGAATTTCCTCCATACAGATCTCAGATACCATAAAAGAGTTATGAATAGTGCTCAATTATTTCTGATAAAACAATATTTTTTTTGTCCAACCCATGCTAGCATGGAAAACGGACGTTAAATAATGATGATGATGATGATGATGAAGTATTACACTCCCAACTTAATCACACATTCCTGTTTGATGCCTATAATACACAATGTCACCATTTTGAATCCCACCCCACACAGAGCAAAAAACGTTTCAATGCCAATATTGACAGGATATATTAAAGTTCAGTCTGACATACTCATCTAATGAGCCAAAAAGAATATTTATTCAACCAAAATTACACTTGTAATGAAAAGACATTCATGACAATTTTTCCAAAGAAGGCAAGGAAAGAACTCCAAAAGTTAAACTGATTAAAACAAACATATCCATGCAATGGTGATTGGGTCTGATCTCTGGCATGGACAGGGACAATTCTGAATATATTTCAGCCTTATAGACCTCCTTTAACACATACAAGATCACAGGACAACTGAACAAAGATATATAGTTTTATCAGTGAAGATTATTCACCTATTAGGCAAATTTTAAATAAAAACATCACTTCTCAGTTCTATGATCTAGTAAGTGTCAGATTATACTTCCCTGAGGAAATTTAATAAGACTGAAATGTGTTCAGGGCTGCCATCATAATTAACCATTGAACTAACTCACTCTATACTGCATATTTCATCATCATCATCATCATCATCGTTTAACGTCCGTTTTCCATGTGTAGTGGGTGCTTTTTACGTGCCAGGCGAGGCTGGCAACAGCCACGATCGGTTGGTGCTTTTTACGTGCCACCGGCATGGAAGCCAGTCAAGGCGGTGCTGGCATCAGCCACGTTCGAATGGTGCGTTTTACGTGCAACCAGCACAGGGATCACAACTACAATTTCCAAATTCAATTTAATTTTTAATTAGTTTTAATTTTAGCAACCCCTCCTAAGCCTTCCTTGTAAATATTGTCATTAACAGCTTTTCTTTTTATTCCAGATTAAATTTAATATGATTTGAGTAAAAACTCCTTTTAGCACATTACACTTAAAGAGGTTTCCATGAAAAGAAATTGATTAACAGTCATAGTAAATAAAGACCAACAGCTATTTGTATATCAGGATGCTGAATTATTGATGTCATATTTCTAGTGAGGCTACTGCAAGAGAATTTAGTCATCAATAAACAACTGCATTCTGAATTTAATAAAATAATTTGAATAAGATCTGTGTCGTCTGTAGAATAGGATCTTATTTTACCTATAAAACAAAATAAAAAATAAATAATTTGCTGGAATAATTTTAAAAAGTAGGGAAGGCCTCTCTCTTTGACCCTTCAGCATTTAAACTGGCCAAATCCAACCCAAAACATTCTACCTGTTTTACGTTTAAGCTAGCCAGATCTGGTCACTCCCACCTATTCTATAATATCACATCATCAAAATCTCACAGCTACCGTAAATCCTCGAGTATAGTCCACCCTTGAGTATAATACGCAGGGGATTTTTAGGGGACTGTATCTCTGAAAAACCTAAACCTTGTGTATAATACACACCCCTTCTCTAACTTGAGTCAAGGAGGTCTATATAACATCCATGGTTTGTAAAAATGTATACGGTAACGTCCTTTATTATTATTGTATATATAACATAATACAAACGTGTAGCGTTTTTGTGCATTTTGTCTGCAGAAAATAAAGAAATAACAGTAATAACGTTTAATAAATGTTGCTTACTGCAAGTTATGGATGATTCTTTTATGGCTTCATTGCTTTCAGGCTTAGCTTAAGGTATTTTCGCGCCCGACATCACAAAATGCGTCTGAATAAACATTGCCAGACAGCAAATAGAGACTCGAACATTGCTTAGAAAATAATTTTCATTTTTAACCTCGTATATAGTACGCACTATGGATTTTGACCTTTAAATTTTTGGGGGAAAATGCGGATTATACTCGAGGATTTACGGTATGCGATAATACATAATTAATTCAAAACAACATGAATAAAGAAGCATTAGATTTCACAGAGTAATCTGAATGCTTAAAGGTTAAATGCATGATCAAATTGTTTACCTATCTGGTATTCCTAATCGCTTTACACTTCGATAAATAGATAATACATTGGCCACATGACGATAATTGAACCAAAACCGGGATGTATCCACAAGCACAGCCCAGTTATTTGTGTGTCCACTTTGGAAAAATTCATTAACTTTGTCCTAGAAGTAAAACAGAAACAAAACAGTCAAGTGATTTGATTTATGGGAAATTGAAAGTGAAAGAAGACGTTAAAGTAAACAGGAGATAAGAGAATAGAAATGAGATTTATTGATCACAAGGCACCATTTGAGCGTGATCGTTACCAGCGTTGCCTTACTGGCACCTGTACCGGTGGCATGCGTAAAAAGATTCGAGCGAGGTCGTTGCTAGTATCGCCTGACTGGCCTCCGTGCCGATGGCACGTAAAAAGCACCCACTGCACTATCGGAGTGGTTGGCGTTAGGAAGGGCATCCAGCTGTAGAAACTCTGCCAGATCAAGATTGGAGCCTGGTGCAGCCATCTGGTTCGCCAGCCCTCAGTCAAAATCGTCCAACTCACGCTAGCATGGAAAGCGGACGTTAAACGATGAAACGATGATGAATTTGTGCAAACTTCAGCCATTCAAAACACACACCAGTGACCAGGTCCTGGTTTATGTGACAAAAATTCCGACAGCAAATAATAAACGTTGAAGTGAAGTTGACAATCTTCATGTGATTCTGAACGGCTAATATGTATCTTCCAGGCTGCAATCATTTTAGTTTCAACACATGATCTCAGATCAAATCACTCGCATGACAAGTACACCTTTGAAATTCAGTTAACGTATCGCTCTAAATCTACTTTATATTCTTAGAACTACCCTCTTGGAGTGATTGGTGTTAGGAAGGGCATCCAGCTATAGAAACCATGCCAAAATCAGATTGGATACCTGGTACATTCTCCAGCTTACCACTTCCTGTCAAACCGTCTAACCCATGCCAGCAGGGAAAATAGATACTAAATGATGTTGATGTTGATGATGATGAGAATCACCAATAACATCATTGAAATTCAGTCGTTGCCATCCTCACCATATCTAAAATAGTGGATTGACAGAATCAATAAAGCAACAGAGGACAAAATGATACGTGGTATTCAGTTAAATCCTTTTACATGCTAAGTTCAAATCCCTCTGGTTTAACAGGGTTGATAAAGTAATTAACAATCAAGTATCGGGGTTGATTACCTCCTCAAAATGTATTGCTTACATTTAAATCATGTTAAGACTTGCCACTCCATGTAACCAAAGTTTAGATTTTTTGATTATGTGTAAGGCTGAAACATCATGTAACAAAAGTTTTGGTGACATGCTGATGATATTTAGGGCTGTTACTCAATGCAGCCATAGTTAAGATGTGTTGACAATATTAAGGATGTATTATTAGCTACAGGTTTTAGGAGTTGCAAATATTTAGGGCTATATACTAAATGTTGTTGCTGTTTTGCCTCAAGTCAGCTCTGATCCAAGAGACTTCATCATCATCATCATCACCATCATAGTTTAGCGTCCGCTTTCCATGCTAGCATGGGTTGGACGGTTCGACCGGGGATCTGGGAAGCCAGAAGGCTGCACCAGGCTCCAGTCTGATCTGGCAGTGTTTCTACAGCTGGATGCCCTTCCTAACGCCAACCACTCCGTGAGTGTAGTGGGTGCTTTTTACATGCCACCTGCACAGGTGCCAGGCGAGGCTGGCATCGGCCACGGTCGGATTGGTGCAATCTTTGACCAACTCATTTTTTGCCATAAGATACCAATTACATGGTATCAGTGGTGACCATGACTACAATTCATGGGTGCTATTTGCATGGCACCTGCAACAACTACAACTCACGAGTGCATATTTACCTGGAACTGTCAATGACCACAATTCCCAGGTGCCAATTTACATAGCAACAACCAGTTTTGTTACATGCACCACACTTAGTTCCAGTAGTTGTTACTGTTTAACCTCAGGTCAGTTCAATGATCAAAGGTGTTGCAGTTGTAACAATCTGCTCTTTTTGTATATACAGGGATACACTGTTCAAAGTATCCTTCAATAAGACAACAGGGAGTGATTTAACCCTTTAGCAATTAAACCGGCCATATCCGGCCAAAAGTATTCTGCCTGTTTTATGGTCAAACTGGCCAGATCTGGTCTCTCACACCAACCCTACAATATCGTTTTAAAAATTAACAGCTACCTCATCAAAATCTCATAGCTACAAGATAATGCATGATTAGTTCAAAACAATGAGGATAAAAAAGTATTAATTTTGGCAGAATAATACGAACACTAAAGGGTTAAAGGAAATTTGGCAGCTATTTCTAGTAATTCAAATGACCGTGTAGAGGCTCACTTGTACTGAGGTTTCTGTTTGTTTCACACGATGACCTTGTGCTCCAGGAAGGTAATCGGTACTTCCTCATACATTAAATATGGCCAGCAAACTTGTCATGATTAACTGTATATATCAGGGGATTATACTTTCTGAATAAATAACTGCTTTATCTTGAATGAGGAAACCAATTATTAACATGTGTACAGATACACACAGACAAACATATAGATCATCATCATCATCATCGTTTAACGTCCGCTTTCTATGCTAGCATGGGTTGGACGATTTTGACTGAGGGCTGGCGAACCAGATGGCTGCACCAGGCTCCAATCTTAATTTGGCAGTGTTTCTACAGCTGGATACCCTTCCTAACACCAACCACTCTGAGAGTGTAGTGGGTGCTTTTTACGTGCCACTGGCATTAGGGTCAGTCAGGCGGTACTGGCAATGACCTCGCTTGAATCTTTTTACACATGCCACCGGCACAGGTGCCAGTAAGGCGACGTTAGTAACGATCACGCTCGAATGGCGCCCTTTTACGTGCCACGGCACGGGGGCCAGTCAGGCGGTACTGGCAATGATCTCGCTCGAATCTTTTTACACATGCCACCGGCACAGGTGCCGGTAAGGCAACATTGGTAACGATCATGCTCGAATAGTTCCCTTTTACGTGCCACGGCACGGGGGCCAGTCAGGCGGTACTGGCAATGACCTCGCTCGAATCTTTTTACACATGCCAACGGCACAGGTGCCAGTAAGGCGATGCATGCATGCACACATGCATGTGTGTGTGTGTGATCATCATTTTATATTTGCCTTCCATGCTGGTATGGCTTAGATGATTTGACAAGATCTGACAAGTCAGAGAACTACACTGTGTTCCAATGTCTCAGTTTTGACATGGTTTCTATGGCTGGATGCCCATCTTCACTTTACAGAGTGTACTGGGTGTTATTCTTGTGAGACCAGTGCTACTGAAGCTACCGTATAGTTGGCAAGACTAAAAAACCGCAACAACTTAAAGAAGAATCTAGATGTTGGGACTCACAGAGGTGATGACAAGAGACCAAGGCTCCTAGTGGTTTGCTGGGCTTGAAAAGACATATCAAGCTAAGTAAAAGCATGGTCGTCCTTGCATACAGGCTTGTCTCCTGCGTCCCTCTCCAGCTGACCATTCCTAATCTTGCGTGCTCATAAATACAGGTGCCACATGAAAAAAAAAACCCGTATCAGTACCACATAAACGCACCAGTGTTGATGCTGTGTAGAAGCAGCCAGTACACTCAGTAAAGTGGTTGGTGTTAGGAAGGGTATCCAACCATAGAAACCATGCCAGAACAGACAGGGAGCCTGGGGAGCTCTTCAACTGGCCAGCTCCTGTCAAACAATCCAACCCATGCCAGCATAGAAAACAGATGTTAAATGATGACAATGATGATATATATATATCATCATCATCATCATCATCATCATTTAACGTCCGCTTTCCATGCTAGCATGGGTTGGACGGTTCAACTGGGGTCTGGGGAGCCCGAAAGCTGCACCAGTCCAGTCAGATCTGGCAGTGTTTCTACAGCTGGATGCCCTTCCTAACGCCAACCACTCCGAGAGTGTAGTGGGTGATTTTATATATATATATATATAAAATATTATTAGAGACAAAACCACTATTTTGCAAAACAAACAAGGAAAGACTTAATCAATACATAAAATTTTAATAAATAGTCAAAAATATTTTACTATAAAATCGATTTAATCCTAAATCTGATTTTTCCCTGTAAATTTGGATTTATTCCCTAATATTTATTATTATTATATATATATATATATATATAGGCGCAGGAGTGGCTGTGTGGTAAGTAGCTTGCTAACCAACCACATGGTTCCGGGTTTAGTCCCACTGCGTGGCATCTTGGGCAAGTGTCTTCTGCTATAGCCCCGGGCCGACCAATGCCTTGTGAGTGGATTTGGTAGACGGAAACTGAAAGAAGCCTGTCGTATATATGTATATATATATATATGTGTGTTTGTGTGTCTGTGTTTGTCCCCCTAGCATCGCTTGACAACCGATGCTGGTGTGTTTACATCCCCGTCACTTAGCGGTTCGGCAAAAAAGAGACCGATAGAATAAGTACTGGGCTTACAAAGAATAAGTCTCGGGGTCGATTTACTCGACTAAAGGCAGTGCTCCAGCATGGCCGCAGTCAAATGACTGAAACAAGTAAAAGAGAAAAGAGTAAAAGAGAAATATGTGTACATGTACACATATAAACCGTATGCCATATGTTTTGCATATAAACTATATAACATTATATTGTACTATGGTGATGTATTGCGAATGAATGAGGACAGCTGTGTGAAAAAGTGTCACACTTTAGCAGTTGAGGGAACCTGTGGAAGAGGTAGACCCAGGAAAACCTGGGAGGAGGTGGTGAACCACGACCTTTGAACATTGGGCCTTACCAAGGCAATGACTAGTGACCGGGACCATTGGAGATATGCTGTGATGAGAAGACCCGACAAGCCAAGTGAGACCATAGCCCATGGCCCATGCCAGTGAGTGTAATCAGCCCAGTTATGAATACCCTTCATTCATATATAATTCATTATATAGTCGTTATAATTTCCTTAGAGAAAAAGAACACAGCGGATAATCTTGACCTAGAAACATGCATGTCTCAAGCCGGCTGGAGCACTTTTCATCCATAGGTCAGCTTGACCAGGACTGACCTGACGCTTAAATAACAACTTACAAGAGGAATACGTTTCCGTAAATCGATTGTTAAGCACTTTCGTTAATATTCGCGGAAATAACCAAAACGCCAAGCTAAAAGTAGTTCTATATATATATATATATATATATATGGCGATCTTTCGTCTCTAGTACACCTTTCCGTCGATTTCCGTAAAATTTTTTTTTTGTTTTTTACATATGGGCTTGCGGGAACTTTTGAAGTAATATACATACATATACACATACACCGAGTAAAAAATTTCAGTTATCTCTTTCTTTCACACATTACTCTGTCTCTTCACACACACTAACAGAAGCACTTCACTTACACAACATACTGTCTGTCTCCCACACCCCATCAAACACACACACACACATGTACACCAATGCTTCCCATGCACGGTAACTTCAAAAGAACTTCCCTCGTCATACAATCGCTTTCTCTTAGTCTCTTTCGCTCTCATTACTTCAAAAGTTCCCGCAAGCCCATATGTAAAAAAAAAAGAAGTTTTTTACGGAAAGGTCTACTAGAGACGAAAGATCGCCATATTGGCCATATTTATATATGCATATATTTACCTCGTTCGCTTCACAGACACCGTGGAATGACGACAGCAACAAGAACAACACCAAACTGCCGACAAAAGCCATGACAGACGACAACATAGACACCATGTTTGCGGAAAAACGGAAAACTACTTCCGGACCGTTACTCTCAATAAATAAATATATTCTTTTATTCTTCATATATGACTGTAATAATTAAAAATATGATACTCTAATATTAAAATAATATTTTTTATATATATGTTGAGCAAAAACAGTAAGTCATTTTTTTTTAATTTTAGCACAATAGTAGTTTTCAAACCGGAAGTCACACTCTCAGCAGTCACTGAAATGTTGCTAATAGCGACGTAACGCTATTTCGTTTTGTTTATTATTTTTAATGAAATTGAAAAATTGAATTCTTTCGACGTATTCTAAATGAATACATTTATTTTTGCTTCTGAGCATTATCGTTTGAAAAGTAGATACTAACAGCTAGAATGGAAGCCTCTGAGTTTAAAGACTATTTATCAAAATATAATATCCATGAGTTATTCAAGGTAAGGGGAGAAATTCGTAAGTTGTGGTAATCACGTATCATGTTAGCCGAATAAATACTCATTATCTTCATCAACGTCGCCCTGGTCGTCGTCGTCGCCATTATCATCGTCGTCATCATCATGAAGAGACGATTACCTATTTCTTTATTACCCACAAGGGGCTAAACACAGAGGGGACAAACAAGGACAGACATAGGTATTAAGTCGATTACATCGACCCCAGTGCGTAACTGGTACTTAATTTATCGACCCCGAAAGGATGAAAGGCAAAGTCGACCTCGGCGGAATTTGAACTCACAGCGTAACGACAGACGAAATACGGCTACGCATTTCGCCCGGCGTGCAAACGGTTCTGCCAGCTCGCCGCCTGACGATTACCAATCACAAAAGCTTTTGTGATCCAACCAACTTAACAAGGCAACCACTCAAAACCTAGTTCCTATCTCTGCCCTACTTTTTCATATCTCTCTCTCTCTCTCTCTCTCTCTCTCTCTTCCGGTCATAGAGTGACCAGTCATTTCGCATCCACAAACGGTTTAGCCCCATGGATGGCTTGTCGGACTCTAAAGTTTTAAGGTCTGATGAACCATCTCTGGAGCTAAGCCCTTTGTGGATGCTAAAACCATTGGTCACTCTATGACCAGACATAGACTCAACTACATATAAATACATTTCTGCTCTATGCTTTAGAGTGTCCAGCTTTTTTTTTTTTTTTTTAGATATAGGCGCAGGAGTGGCTGTGTGGTAAGTAGCTTGCTAACCAACCACATGGTTCCGGGTTCAGTCCCACTGCGTGGCACCTTGGGCAAGTGTCTTCTGCTATAGCCCCGGGCCGACCAATGCCTTGTGAGTGGATTTGGTAGACGGAAACTGAAAGAAGCCTGTCGTATATATGTATATATATATATATGTGTGTCTGTGTTTGTCCCCCTAGCATTGCTTGACAATCGATGCTGGTGTGTTTACGTCCCCGTTACTTAGTGGTTCGGCAAAAGAGACCAATAGAATAAGTACTGGTCTTACAAAGAATAAGTCCCGGGGTCGAGTTGCTCGATTAAAGGCGGTGCTCCAGCATGGCTACAGTCAAATGACTGAAACAAGTAAAAGAGTAAAGAGAGTGAAGATACACAACGATGTGTATATGTGTGCGTTGTCAAACAGCCTATTATTGGTTATGGCATATAACTGGTCAGAATGTTAATCTACAGTTTCAGGCCAACTACTGCCCTTGGCAATATCAATAACTCCTCAGACATGCTGGCCAGAAGCACATAGTCTTTTTTATGCTGAATGCATGCATAGTCTTCGCTGGTTCAGTGCAGGTAGAAAGAAGCAGAGTGAAATGGGGTGAAAAGTCATAGCATATTCGAGGGAAGTGGGGGTAAAAAAGTGTTGCCTCCTATGGATCAATATTAGCCATGGCTGAAGGGTATAAGCAGTGTGGACATTTATATAACTCCTTAGTTCAAGAAGAACGGCAATGGTACTAAAAACAACTTTCCATTCATGAGAGCAGAATCTAAATATTTCTTATTTCTTTATTGCCCACAAGAGGCTAAATATAGAGGGGACAAACAAGGACAGACAAAGAAATTAAATCGATTGCAACGACCCCAGTGCATAACTGGTACTTATTTAATTGACCCCGATTAAATAAGAAAGCATGCCGATGCTGTCTGCATTGGCATGCTTTCTACGTCTTGACACCCTTCCTAACGCCAATCACTTTACAGAGTTTTGTGATGCAAATGACCTAATGACCTGCAACACTATGTGTAGACAAACACCATACCTTTGTGGATAGAAAAAGAAGGATCAACCAGACTAGCTCCCATCCTGTTTGATGACTGAGTTCCCTCTTTAACTATCCATGAAGATACTGCTTATAGACCCACTATTACAAGAGGTTTAAGTAAAATGGACTGAGAAGTTTACATCATCATCATCATCATCATTGCTTAACGTCCGCATTCCGTGCTAGCATGGGTTGGACGATTTGACTGAGGTCTGGCAAACCAGATGGCTGCACCAGGCTCCAATCTTGATCTGGCAGAGGTTCTACAGCTGGATGCCCTTCCTAATGCCAACCACTCCGAGAGTGTAGTGGGTGCTTTTTATGTGCCATCAGCACGGGGGCCAGTCAGGCTGTACTGGCAATGACCTCGCTCGAATCTTTTTACACATGCCACCGGCACAGGTGCCAGTAAGGCGACATTGGTAATGATCACGCTTGAATGGTGCCCTTTTACGTGCCATGGCACGGGGGCCAGTCAGGTGGTACTGGCAATGACCTCGCTCGAATCTTTTTACACATGCCACCGGCACAGGTGCCAGTAAGGCGACGTTGGTAACGATCACGCTCGTTACATATGTAATGAATTCTGGATAGCTTGTTCAATCAATACATTACAAGTATGTTTACTGTGTTTTGTTTAAATGCTTTACAATACTACAGTGTTCAGCCACAGATGTTGCATGAAAGATGGGCAATCAGTTATTCCATGTGCTGGTATGGGCCATGTGGCGAGAATGGATGTGTGAAAATGTGCCACACCCTAGTGGTTGAGGGAATCTGTGGAAGAGGTAGACCCAGGAAGACCTGAGATGAGGTAGTGAAGCATGACCTTCAAACATTGGGCTTCACTGAGGCAATGACTAGTGACCGGGACCTTTGGAAATATGCTGTGCTTGAGAAGACTCAGCAAACTCAAGTGAGACCATAACCTTGTGGCTTATGCCAGGGGTATAACCAGTCCACTTATGTGTACCTCTCCTTCATTGGACACTAAACTCTGCTTGCGAAGATCTGTTGAGGCAAGTGAAATCGAAATCAGATTCGATGACTGGCATCTGTTGCTTGTAGAGCGCTAAGAGTACCATACGAGCGTGATCGTTACCAGAGCAACAAGCTGGCCTCTATGCCGTGGCACATAAAAAACACCATTCGAGCGTGATCGTTACCTGCGTCGCCTTACTGGCACTTGTGCTGGTGGCACATGAAAAAACATTCAAGCGAAGTCGTTGCCAGTGCCGCTGGACTGGCTCCTGTGCAGGAGGCACATAAAAAGCACCATTTGAGCGTGGCTGTTGCCAGTACCACCTGACTGGCCCTCATGCCAGTGGCACGTAAAAGCACCCACTACACTCTCGGAATGGTTTGCATTAGGAAGGGCATTCAGCTGTAGAAACTCTACCAGATCAGATTTGGAGTCTGGTGCAGCCATCTGGTTCGCCAGTTCTCAGTCAAACCATCCAACCCTTGCTAGCATGGAAAACGGACGTTAAACGATGATGATGATGAGATGCTAAGTAGAAGCTGAGGCTGCCAAACTTCACAGGAAGTTTTATTTGCTGCCAACCAATTCCACTCACAATAATAGAAGAGAGGAGGTGATGAGTTTCATCATCATCATCACCGTTTAACGTCCGTTCTCCATGCTAGCATGGGTTGGACGGTTCGACCGGGGATCTGGGAAGCCAGGAGGCTGCACCAGCCCCAGTCTGATCTGGCAGTGTTTCTACAGTTGGATGCCCTTCCTAACGCCAACCACTTCGTGAGTGTAGTGGGTGCTTTTTACGTGTTTGAGATGTTTTAATTGGAGATGAAACTTTGCAAAGATAACAAAATGTGTTCTAAAGAATTCCATTTCCATATCTTAATATGGTGTTTGTACGACAATCATCTGATAATTTTTTTTCCTAAAACCTCTGTTTTACATTGATTATCACAGTTATATTGGTTTAAACAAAATGTATATTTTGGTTTGTTACTTAGGGACTAATGTTTGGGTTAATATTATCCAAACCTTCATCACCTGTTACCTACCTCATTGAAAGTCTACAGAATATCCGAAACCAGGATATACAATCAATAACATGGAAGGACTTTTTTGATGGCAAACCTCGAGTTTCTCCGATACCGGAAGAGTTGCCTCGAGAAATAAAGTCTAATATGACATTTATGGAAATCCCAGGTAAGTGTTTGCTATTTACTAATATATATATAAGAGAAAAAAAATCTATCAGAAAGGAACTCTATCTCTCTTTAAAAAATATCTTTTGATAAGCATAACAAATGCGCAACCGGTAAAAAGAACTTTCACCTAATTAAATACACTCTCCCTTACTTAAATTATTTTGTCAGCATTTTCTTCATTTCCTTTTTTTATATATCACAACTCGTGTTCCACATCTCCTATTTTTAAATATATATATATATATATAAAGCAAGTGAAATCGAAATTGAACCAAATTCGATGACTGGCACCTGTGCCAGTGGAGCGCTAACAGCCCCATCCAAGCAGGATCACTGCCAGAGCAACTGTTTGACCTCCGTGCTAGTGGCACGTAAAAGGCACCATTTGAGCATGATCATTACCTGCGTTGCCTTACTGGCACGTGAACAAAACATAGAGCGAGGTCGTTGGCAGTGCCGCTGGACTGACTCCTGTGTAAGTGGCACATAGAAAGCACTATTTGAGCATGGCCATTGCCAGTACTGCCAGACTGGCTCTCGTGCCGGTGGCATGTAAAAGCACCCACTACACTCTCAGAGTGGTTGGCATTAGGAAGGGCATCCAGCTGTAGAAACTCTGCCAGATCAGATTGGAGCATGTTGCAGCCATCTGGTTCGCCAGTCCTCAGTCAAATCGTCCAACCCATGCCAGCATGGAAAGCGGACGTTAAATGATGATGAAAGCAAAATGGCTAGTTTAAAATTTCTAAATGAGATATGAGTAGTAACAATGCTAAACAGTAAAGTTTGTTTGCCAGCATCCAACATAAGGTGGCTGTTCTATCCAGGACTATGTTACTAGCTTTTAACCCCAGGAAAACATCTTTCCCAGCTGGTTATCAACACACAACCTGTGTCTGATATATTGTGAGCAAGGGAATGAACTACTCCCCTCTAGCTTTAGCAGGACCAGTCGACCATGGTTTCTAGGTCTTTTCCCATCATTGGTACTGGATAGCCAGCAGGTAGTTCTGGATAGAACAGCCACCTTATGCTGGCAAATAAACTTTACTATTTATATATCATCATCATCATCATCATCATCATCATCATTTAACGTCCATTGTCCTTGCTGGCTTGTGTTGGATGGGTTGACCAGGCTGGGACGCTGGAAGGCCGCACCAGACTCCAGTCTGATTTGGCATGGTTTCTATGGCTGGATACCCTTCCTAATGCCAAACACTCCAAGAGCGTAATGGGTGTTTTTAAGTGCCACCAGTACAGGTGCCATTTGTGTGACACTGGGGTACTTTTACATGTCACTCACAGGAGTGCCAATTCTTGTGACACCGGTATCTTCCACTACTGGGTCTTCTTATCAAGTACAATATAATGCCAAAGGTCTTGGTCATTGCTTCCATGAAGCCCAACACTTGAAAGGTGTTCTTTACATGCCACCAGTAGAGGTGTACTTGGCTTGATGGGTCCTCCCAAGCACAGCACATCGCCAAAGGTCACTAGTCATTGCCTCTACGAGGCTCAAAGTTCAAAGATCATACTTCACCACCTCATTCCATGTCTTCCTGGGTCTACCTCTACCACAGGTTCCCTCCACAGTTAGAGATTGACACTTCTTTACACAACTGTCCTCATACATACACATGACATGACCATATCAGCACAATCGTCTCTCTTGCACACTGCATCTGATGTCTCTAATGTCTAACTTTTCTTTCAAGATGCTTACACTTTGTTGAACATACACACTGACATTGCACATCCAGCAAAGCACACTATTATTATTGGATTTATAAACTAGCCGTTGAATAACCACAGAATAAATACCCCAAAGTATTTATTCTTTGGTGACTTACTAACCAAATGACCATAACAGATTCCTGCTTCCCAGGGGTGAAGAATTACATTTGTCTTCAGTCTTGACAGACCTCTTATCTCCAGGCAAAAATCCTATCTTTTTTAATGACATGTCAATTTTAAAGAATGCTTCATTCTTGGGATTATTTCTTCTCATGACACACCCTGTAGAGGTAGAATTAATCTTAATCCTCATCGTCCAGTTGAATGGTTTGACAAGAATAGTAGAGTCAGGGGGCCACGCCAGATTCTATGTCTGCATTGACATGGTTTTTACAGCAGGATGCCCTTCATATCACTAACTGCTTCACAGTGTGTACTGGGCCTTTTCTCGTGTTTCTAGCACCAGTGAGGTCACCAAAACAAGACTCCTCAACTGAGATGGGTAAAAAATAGAGGGACAAGAAACTAGGATAGAGAGACAAGAGCAAGTATCTTGCTGGAGAGAGAGAGAGAGAGAAAGAGTAAGATTTGAGGTCAAATGTACAAGGTGAATATGAGAGACAGAATAGGATAGAGGAGCAGAAACGATGGATATGTAGGTAAACGCACTGAGTAGAAATAGTGTGGCAGATGGTCAGAGATCGGGAATGAGTTGGATATCTCAGTTTAGCAGAGGAGTGAAGGAAGGAAATAGGGTAATGTAGACGATTGTTGGCAGAACAGGTGTTAAAAGATGCGTTGTTGGGGAAGATTTGACAGAACCTCAGTTCTGCTGAAATGGACAGGTCTTCTCAAGCATCACATTTTGCCATTCATCTTAGTTCTTCATCATCTTCAGGATGGTCTTCACCACTTCATCCCAAATCTTCCTGGGTCTTCTTCTTCTACAGGCACCTTTCATATTCAGCAATCGACTACACAGATGTCTTCACCCATACACATCACATGACCATACCAGGGCAATCATCTCTTGCACACCACATTCGATACCTCTTATGCCTAGTTTTTCTCTCTGCAATATTACTTTGTTGTACATGCACATCACATCCATTGGAACATCCTAGTTTCATTTCTTTCCAGTCTTTGCCTGTCCTCTGCATTCAAAACAGAAGTTTCACAGCTATGTAATCATTGCTCTTCATACACAGGCAGCAAACTATCTGCCTTCTTTCACTCTGAGAAAGAGGCCTTTTGTTACCAACAGAGGAAAAACTTAGCTGAATTTTCTCCAACCATTCGAGCGTGATTGTTACTAACGTCGCCTTACTGGCACCTGTGCAGGTGGCACGTGTAAAAAGATTCGAGCGAGGTCATTGCCAGTACCACCTGACTGGCCCCCATGCCGGTGGCACGCAAAAAGCATCCACTACACTCTGGGAGTGGTTGGCGTTAGGAATGGCATCCAGCTGTAGAAACTCTGCCAGATCAAGATTGGAGCCTGGTGCAGCCATCTGGTTCGCCAGCCCTCAGTCAAAATCGTCCAACCCCTGCTAGCATGGAAAGCGGATATTAAACATTGATGATGATGATGATGAGTTCTTATTCTAACAACTATATTTTCTGCTCATCCTCCCCCAATACTAATTAGGTTACCTACATAAAAGAAACTATTTTCTACTTCTAGGATTCCTCCTAGACATTTCAGAACATTTATTTCTCATGTGCTCACATTATTTATTGCTCCTGCACACCTGTCACAGACAAACTACTTCCTGTGATTCCACTGCAAGTTTTATGTGTCCATAGTCTAATAATTGAATAATCTATGTTGTATTTTATTTGACATATTTGTATTTATCTTGGTTGGTTGGTTGGCTGGCTGGCTGGCTGGTAGGTAGTAGGCAGGTAGGTAGATAGGTAGGTAGGTAGGTAGGTAGGTAGGTAGGCAGGCAGGCAGGTAGGTAGGTAGGTAGGTAGGTAGGTAGGTAGGAGGGTAGGTAGGCATGTAGGTAGGTAGACAGGTAGGTAGGTAGGTAGGTAGGTAGGTAGGTAGGTATGTAGGTAGGTAGGTAGGTAGGTAGGTAGGTAGGTAGGTAGGTAGGTAGGTAGGTAGGTAGCTAGGTAGGTAGCTAGGTAGGTAGCTAGGTAGGTAAGTAGGTAGGTATACACACATTTTTATTTTTTTATAAGGCAGAAAGTTACAGAAGTGATACCAGGACCTAGAGTTTCATACATGGCACTTATCAAACTGACTTAAAATTTAAGGGTTTGTTTTTTCATATAGAGTGAATTGCATTTCTTTCTAGAATATTCAATAAAAAGTTGATATTGGAATCATGCGAAAATAGAAAATTTTCCATTATTATACCCATTAAACAGCAAGACCCCTGTTTCTGCCTCTCTGTCACACCACACCATAACCTTCATCATTTAGCACAAGATCACCTCCTTCAGTGTCCTCAACCTTCTTAAATATTCCTTGTCTTGCAAAATTACTTGGTGACCCTGCCAGTGCAAGGGCCACTTAAAAAGCATCTGGTTCACGCTATAAAGGGGTTGGCATTAAGAATGGCATCCAGCTGTAAAAACCAGGCCAAAACTTACCTCGTCTGTGCTGATGCCCTTTAAAAAGCACTCAGCCTACATTGTGGAGTAGGAAGGGTACCCAGCCATAAAAATCCATGCCAAAACAGACACAGAAGTATGGTGCAGGCTACTGGATGGCCAGCTCCTGCCAAACCATCCAAACCATACCAGCATGGAAGGAGGATGTTAAATGATGACGATGATGATGATGATGATGATGATGTGTCATGAACATACAATTGCAGACATATAATTACACAAGGAAAAGGCTGACAAAGAAATAAACAATTATCCATGAGATTATCATCAAGATGTGCTGCATTCATAGTCCACCACATGTCTTATAGTGGGAATAGGTGTTCATAAGATAATCGTTTATGCTTTTGTCATCTCTTTCCTTATTACCCTTCTGTAGTCAAATAATGCTTCGTTCAGAGGCATACATATATCGAGTATACTGAGTTCTATTCATGTAGAAGTCAATGCCTAAGTGAAATATAATCGCATATAGACATCGACACGATATGTGCTGCATCCAAGAAGTAAGATGGAGAGGAGGTTCCGCTAGGTTCCTCACAGGCAAAGAACACAGGTACAAGATTTTCTGTGCAGGGAACACTGATGGGGTCGGGGGCGTGGGTATATATCTTGCGGAAGATGACCGATATTGACAACTTGCTGGAGGATACTGGTATGGAAGGAGTACAGGAGCTGAGGACCATTGTGGAAGATCAAGATGAAAGGGGAAAACCCGTGGAAACAATCTTAGGGCATCCTATGAGATGACCTAGATGAGATGATATACATAGAATGCTTGAACATATTATTGAACAATCAGTCTGTTTGGTACTGCATATATTTTTAGTATGTGTGTGTGTGTGTGTGTTTATGACTATATGTATACTTTTGTATATATGAAATAGGAGGCGCAATGGCCCAGTCGTTAGGGCAGCGGACTCGCGGTCGTAGGATCACAGTTTCGATTCCCAGACCGGGCGTTGTGAGTGTTTCTTGAGCGAAAACACCTAAAGCTCCACGAGGCTCCGGCAGGGGATGGTGGTGATCCCTGCTGTACTCTTTCACCACAACTTTCTCTCACTCTTACTTCCTGTTTCTGTTGTACCTGTATTTCAAAGGGCCAGCCTTGTCACTCTCTGTGTCACGCTGAATCTCCTCGAGAACTACGTTAAGGGTACACGTGTCTGTGGAGTGCTCAGCCACTTACACGTTAATTTCACGAGCAGGCTGTTCCGTTGATTCGGATCAACCGGAACCCTCATCGTTGTAACCGACGGAGTGCTTCCATCCATATGAAATAAAGGCACCAAGCCCAACCAGTTAGATGTATAGTTGGATTTCTTCTACCTTTCACTCACTTTTTGAATGTGGTTCCCCAATATAGCCATAGTCCGGTGACTGAAACTAGACAAAGAGTAAAATAAGTGAATGGATATTCATATGTCTATGTGAGTGTGTGTGTGTGTAATTAACAGTTGTCTTGACCCACATTTTTGTTTCTTTACTCCCTCTGTAAGGTCTGATGCCAGAAGGGAATATTCCAGATGGAGTTCCTTCTCTTGAATCCCCTGAAGAAAATATTCCTCTCACTAAGAAGCCAGTTGTACTTATATTAGGTAAGTAAAACGATTTACTACACACTGCAGGAAGTTGATTTGTTTGTCATTGTTGTTGTTGTTGTTGCTGCTGCTGCTGTTGTTGTTGTTGTTGTTGTTGTTGTTGTTGTTGTTGTTGTTGTTGTTGTTTAACCCCAAGTCAACCCTAATCAAGTATATCTGTGATCAAAAGCCTCACAGCTGAGAGCATCTTGCTTTCTTAATAGAGTACAGAAGAACTGCATAAACTAACATGGTCTTCCCTAATTGACATAGGTGAGAGTGACCACAGAGAAGATCCTCCTTCATTTGCTCATTGATACAGACTAGTTTTAAATACCTTTGATAACACTGATAAAACTGAGTCTCAAATGTTATGCCTTCTGGTGAGGATCAAGAATTATTCCTCCTCTGAACAGTTACTAACCTTATTGAATTCACAAGAGCTCCAAACACTAGAAAACCACCAACATCTGAGATATTGCTACTGCTATACCCACACCTTACACCCATTAGAGTGAGCCAATGAAACATCCTTGCCGTTTGCCAGCCTCATCTGGTCACTGTGCCAGTGGCACGTAAAAAGCACCCATTACACTCACGGAGTGGTTGGCATTAGGAAGGGCATCCAGCTGTAGAAACATTGCCAGATCAGACGGGAGCCTGGTGCAGCCTTCTGGCTTCCCAGGCCCCAGTTGAACCATCTAACCCATGCTAGCATGGAAAGCGGACGTTAAACGGTTATGATGATGATGATGATGATGATGATGATATGCAAAATCAGAAAAGGATAATACAGTTCTATACACATCTATACACATCAGTAAAATGATATTCTGTATTTGTCAACAGTTCCAGCTTTCATGAGGTAGTAAGCTGTGTATCAGGCCCTTATAAAAGCACCTTACTATTTTCCATAAAACTTAACAGTCGGATGCAGAGGGAAGGCGGTGGAGAGAAGGAGGAGGGGGAGGAGGTAATGATGACGACAATGACAATGATAACAATGATGATGGTTTGAAATTTGATCTTTGATGTTTATTTTTGTCAATTTCCTACCCCTGTTTTCTAAGTTTGATGTGTTTTTAACCATTTTCAAAGGTCCACCGGAATCGGAGAAGATAAAGTTTGCACAAGAACTCAGAAATGGCTACCCGACCTGGGTTATTGTATCAAGATTTACATACACTATCCTGAAGTTTGTCACCATGGAAACACTCAAAGAAACTCCTATGGATGTAAGTATTGAAAGAATGCAGGAATACAAAAGAACTGTTGCTAAAGTCCCTTGTAATTTGCGCACTTATTCTGCAAAAACAAAAATAAACTTTTAGAGGGTGCATAAATTACATGAGTAGATTGTTTCCAGAATATTTTTAGAAATTTTTTTTTGTTGAAAAACAACATACAGGCGCAGGAGTGGCTGTGTGGTAAGTAGCTTGATTACCAACCACATGGTTCCGGGTTCAGTCCCACTGCGTGGCACCTTGGGCAAGTATCTTCTACTATAGCCTCGGGCCAACCAAAGCCTTGTGAGTGGATTTGGTAGACGGAAACTGAAAGAAGCCCGTCGTATATATGTATATATATATATATATATATATATCTATATATATATGTGTGTGTGTATATGTTTGTGTGTCTGTGTTTGTCCCCCCTAGCATCGCTTGACAACTGATGCTGGTGTGTTTACGTCCCCGTAACTTACCGATTCGGCAAAAGAGACCGATAGAATAAGTACTAGGCTTACAAAGAATAAGTCCTGGGGTCGATTTGCTCGACTAAAGGCGGTGCTCCAGTATGGCCGCAGTCACGTGACTGAAACAAGTAAAAGAGTAAAGAGTATACAAATGTAAACATTCATACGGGAAGTTGACTCATTTAATGTCAGAATAAGTTTTTACAGAAAAAATATAATGAAGTCAAGTTATATTTATGCTGGACAGTATAATGCTTACTTTTTCTCTATAAATTTACTAAAACCATTAAATGGTGAGGAGAATAACCACCAGTTAAACTTTTATAAATCTAGATCTACCAGAGACTTACTCTACGATGCCACTCAATTGTAGACTCTCACCCACTTGAAATGTGATGAAAACGGAGTTGCTATTTTTATCATTAACAAAGCTCTCAGCAGCTTTTTGGCACTTGCATATTGAAGCAAAACTGCCTACATATGGGTTAAGTTAAGTTAATTTTTTGGCTCAAAAAGCAAAAAGCAAGGCCATGTAGGGGGACATGGAGTTATGTACAGGGAGGGTGTTCATGCAAAGAGTTCAGGCCATTTCTGGTCAAGAGAGACTTTGAACTGAGCGGTCGTTGGCATCTTCACTATCTCGTTCGGCAGCTTATTCCACAGATCCGCAACCCGGACGGAGAAAGCCCCTCTCCTTCGATTGAGATGAAATCGACGCAGATAGAGTTTTTCGGAATGACCCCTGCAGCCGATGCTCTGGAGCAGGAGTGAAGAACAGCTCTTTTGAGAGGTTACACTTTCCGCTTATGATGTTGTGAGCAAGAATGACATCTCCACGGCGGCTGTGTTTTTTCTAGAGAATAAAGGCCAAGCGTCTTCAGCCTTTCTTCATAAGACAAATTCTTGAGACCAAGAACCATGCGGGTAGCCAGCTGCTGGACTCTTTTGAGATGATGTATGTCTTTGAGAAGATAATGAGAAGAGGCTTGAATCCCGTACTCCAATATGGGTCTCACCAGCATGACATAGAGTGGTAGGAATATGGCTGTTGTGAGCATTCCGAATGACCGTCGAATCAAAAACAGAACTCCGGTTCTGTCATCTCTTGTCTCTTAAATTGTTGGATTGGTGACTTCTTATTAGATTGTACCATAGCCATGAGTGCAGATGGAGCTTTCCCTGACCCATGTTCCATCAACACTATTGGACTTCTAGCTACAGCTTCATCTAACATTCTTCCTTCTAGGCATCAACAACCTATTTGGTATCATCTCTAACAACTTCCACTCTAACACAGATGAAACCACTTCTCACTCCTTCTTAACATCCTGTGCTTGAGTGTTATCCATGTACAATCTAGATAACTCACTCCAAACTTGCATTTCATTACAAATGCAAGGCCTCACCATCACTAAATTTTTTTCTGATAACTAACATCCTTGACATACAAAAGATTACATCACAAAGACTGTCTTTCTTCCAAGATTAAAAAAAAATGTTTTAACTAATAGCCGGAAGCGCAGGAGTGGCTTTGTGGTAAGAAGCTTGCTTACCAACCACATGGTTCCGGGTTCAGTCCCACTGCGTGGCACCTTGGGCAAGTGTCTTCTACTATCGCCTCAGGCCGACCAAAGCCTTGTGAGTGGATTTGGTAGACGGAAAGTGAAAAGAACCTGTTGTATATATATGTGTGTGTATTTGTGTCTGTGTTTGTCCCCCAACATCGCTTGATAACCGATGCTGGTGTGTTTACATCCCCGTAACTTAGCGGTTCGGCAAAAGAGACCGATAGAATAAGTACTAGGCTTACAAAGAATAAGTTCTGGGGTCGATTTGCTCAACTAAAGGCAGTGCTCCAGCATGGCCACAGTCAAATGACTGAAACAAGTAAAAGAGTAAAAGGGAGCCCTCTACAAATGTCAAGTGAAACCTACAAGACAAAATTGGTCCCAGTTACAGTCGAACTCAAAATGCAAAGGAATACGACTTAATACCACAAGTATTTGGTCCAGCACTCTGTTGTTTCTGTTACATCCCCATTGACAACAACAGGGAACCAACTGTGTGGTCAATTAGCCTGCTAATTCATATCTTACCATTGTTACTACACTGAGCCTGTTAAGAAAATAGCCTGTCTATCTAGCAATAAATCAACACTACACAACAGGAATAATTCACCAAAATTAATTAAGGCGGCGAGCTGGCAGAAACGTTAGCATGCTGGGCGAAATGCGTAGCTGTATTTTGTCTGCCGTTACGTTCTGAGTTCAAATTCCATCGAGGTCGACTTTGCCTTTCATCCTTTCGGGGTCGATTAAATAAGTACCAGTTACGCACTGGGGTCGATGTAATCGACTTAATCCCTTTGTCTGTCCTTGTTTGTCCCCTCTGTGTTTAGCCCCTTATGGGCAATAAAGAAATAAATATTAATGAAACCTACTTGGCTGTAAATTGATATTACATCACCTGTAACATCAACTCTGTGTAACTAAGGAATGACATTTTGTTAACTTGCAGTGTTAAGTTCAAATCCTATGTGTAAGGTAAAGCTGAGAGAGGAATGGGTCTCATTAAATAACTCACCCCTAAATACATGTTACATGAAGGCAAAAGAGAGCTCTGGTGACACAATGAGATTAAGGATCTCTTAACTATTAAATTTATGAACGTGTATCATCAGTAAACAAACTGATATCCACTAATTTCATTGTCCATTTAATACTATTCTTGGTCTTTCAAGCAGAATTCCAGAATCCACTTTGTTGCAATTATCTGGGCCAGGTCTATGGTATGAGGATAATTCCTTGCTTTTTTATCACCAGAGGCCCTGAAAAGAATCATGAGTACTAGCTTTCCTCACTTGATTAAGTAATCCTAAACACATAATCCATTTGATATTTTCAACCATTCTATTGAGATTTTCATTTATATCACACTAGCAGTATCGCCCGGCGTTGCTCGGGTTTGTAAGGGAAATAACTATATAAGCATTTTTAGAGAGTTATAGCCAAAAAATAGCAAAAAAAATGCATTAAAAATGGAAAAAAATTATGGTAAATTTTTTTTAAATCGTTGACTCATCGTAGACATTTTTAGAGAGTTACTTCCCTTATATAATAGCGAAAAAATGCATTAAAAATGGAAAAAAATGATGGTAAATTTTTTTTAAATCGTAGACTCATAGTAGATGCGCGCTAATACCCAGAAGGGCTCGATATGAATCACGACTATAAGATACCCGGTTTTGGTTACACTGCACCGCAAAATGTGGGAGTAGTTAGGAATCTAAATCGTAGGAGACAGACACACAACTTTTTTATATATAAAGATTTCTATATTTTAAACAGTGTGAAATAACACAGCACTTAGACTTTATATCACATTTCTGGATTTTAAACAATGTGGACTAACATTGTATCTGGTTTTCAGTCTTTCTCACCACGGCTTCCCTCCATATATCTGACCTTTCTTGAAAATACGTAAATATGACAATCCAACAAAGAAAACTCTTGTCACTCAACAAGCTAGATGTAGCTGCTAAATCTCCATTTAATCAAACCATCTATCCAGAAAAGGAAGGAACACGTTAGATAAAGTAATGGTAGATACACATTTTCCAAGAAAAAGATGGGATGGTCTTAGCTGAGGGTCTTTGATCATCAGTTTGCACATTCAGGTCAACCTGGAGCTAATCAACTATTTTGGGGTCTATAAAATATAAAAGATGGGATGGTCTTAGCTGGGGGTCTTTGATCATCAGTTTGCACATTCAGGTCAACCTGGAGCTAATCAACTATTTTGGGGTCTATAAAATATAAAAGATGGGATGGTCTTAGCTGAGGGTCTTTGATCATCAGTTTGCTCATTCAGGTCAACCTGGAGCTAATCAACTATTTTGGGGTCTATAAAATATAAAAGATGGGATGGTCTTAGCTGAGGGTCTTTGATCATCAGTTTGCACATTCAGGTCAACCTGGAGCTAATCAACTATTTTGGGGTCTATAAAATATAAAAGATGGGATGGTCTTAGCTGAGGGTCTTTGATCATCAGTTTGCACATTCAGGTCAACCTGGAGCTAATCAACTATTTTGGGGTCTATAAAATATAAAAGATGGGATGGTCTTAGCTGGGGGTCTTTGATCATCAGTTTGCTCATTCAGGTCAACCTGGAGCTAATCAACTATTTTGGGGTCTATAAAATATAAAAGATGGGATGGTCTTAGCTGGGGGTCTTTGATCATCAGTTTGCACATTCAGGTCAACCTGGAGCTAATCAACTATTTTGGGGTCTATAAAATATAAAAGATGGGATGGTCTTAGCTGGGGGTCTTTGATCATCAGTTTGCACATTCAGGTCAACCTGGAGCTAATCAACTATTTTGGGGTCTATAAAATATAAAAGATGGGATGGTCTTAGCTGGGGGTCTTTGATCATCAGTTTGCACATTCAGGTCAACCTGGAGCTAATCAACTATTTTGGGGTCTATAAAATATAAAAGATGGGATGGTCTTAGCTGAGGGTCTTTGATCATCAGTTTGCACATTCAGGTCAACCTGGAGCTAATCAACTATTTTGGGGTCTATAAAATATAAAAGATGGGATGGTCTTAGCTGGGGGTCTTTGATCATCAGTTTGCACATTCAGGTCAACCTGGAGCTAATCAACTATTTTGGGGTCTATAAAATATAAAAGATGGGATGGTCTTAGCTGAGGGTCTTTGATCATCAATTTGCTCATTCAGGTCAACCTGGAGCTAATCAACTATTTTGGGGTCTATAAAATATAAAAGATGGGATGGTCTTAGCTGGGGGTCTTTGATCATCAGTTTGCACATTCAGGTCAACCTGGAGCTAATCAACTATTTTGGGGTCTATAAAATATAAAAGATGGGATGGTCTTAGCTGGGGGTCTTTGATCATCAGTTTGCACATTCAGGTCAACCTGGAGCTAATCAACTATTTTGGGGTCTATAAAATATAAAAGATGAGATGGTCTTAGCTGGGGGTCTTTGATCATCAGTTTGCACATTCAGGTCAACCTGGAGCTAATCAACTATTTTGGGGTCTATAAAATATAAAAGATGGGATGGTCTTAGCTGAGGGTCTTTGATCATCAGTTTGCTCATTCAGGTCAACCTGGAGCTAATCAACTATTTTGGGGTCTATAAAATAAAAGATGGGATGGTCTTAGCTGGGGGTCTTTGATCATCAGTTTGCACATTCAGGTCAACCTGGAGCTAATCAACTATTTTGGGGTCTATAAAATATAAAAGATGGGATGGTCTTAGCTGGGGGTCTTTGATCATCAGTTTGCACATTCAGGTCAACCTGGAGCTAATCAACTATTTTGGGGTCTATAAAATATAAAAGATGGGATGGTCTTAGCTGGGGGTCTTTGATCATCAGTTTGCACATTCAGGTCAACCTGGAGCTAATCAACTATTTTGGGGTCTATAAATATAAAAGATGGGATGGTCTTAGCTGGGGGTCTTTGATCATCAGTTTGCACATTCAGGTCAACCTGGAGCTAATCAACTATTTTGGGGTCTATAAAATATAAAAGATGGGATGGTCTTAGCTGGGGGTCTTTGATCATCAGTTTGCACATTCAGGTCAACCTGGAGCTAATCAACTATTTTGGGGTCTATAAATATAAAAGATGGGATGGTCTTAGCTGGGGGTCTTTGATCATCAGTTTGCACATCAGGTCAACCTGGAGCTAATCAACTATTTTGGGGTCTATAAAATATAAAAGATGGGATGGTCTTAGCTGAGGTCTTTGATCATCAGTTTGCTCATTCAGGTCAACCTGGAGCTAATCAACTATTTTGGGGTCTATAAAATATAAAAATGGGATGGTCTTAGCTGAGGGTCTTTGATCATCAGTTTGCTCATTCAGGTCAACCTGGAGCTAATCAACTATTTTGGGGTCTATAAAATATAAAAGATGGATGGTCTTAGCTGGGGGTCTTTGATCATCAGTTTGCACATTCAGGTCAACCTGGAGCTAATCAACTTTTGGGGTCTATAAAATATAAAAGATGGGATGGTCTTAGCTGGGGGTCTTTGATCATCAGTTTGCACATTCAGGTCAACCTGGAGCTAATCAACTATTTTGGGGTCTATAAAATATAAAAGATGGGATGGTCTTAGCTGAGGGTCTTTGATCATCAGTTTGCACATTCAGGTCAACCTGGAGCTAATCAACTATTTTGGGGTCTATAAAATATAAAAGATGGGATGGTCTTAGCTGGGGGTCTTTGATCATCAGTTTGCACATTCAGGTCAACCTGGAGCTAATCAAATTTTGGGGTCTATAAAATATAAAAGATGGGATGGTCTTAGCTGAGGGTCTTTGATCATCAGTTTGCACATTCAGGTCAACCTGGAGCTAATCAACTATTTTGGGGTCTATAAAATATAAAAGATGGGATGGTCTCAGCTGGGGGTCTTTGATCATCAGTTTGCACATTCTGGTCAACCTGGAGCTAATCAACTATTTTGGGGTCTATAAAATATAAAGATGGGATGGTCTTAGCTGAGGGTCTTTGATCATCAGTTTGCACATTCAGGTCAACCTGGAGCTAATCAACTATTTTGGGGTCTATAAAATATAAAAGATGGGATGGTCTTAGCTGGGGGTCTTTGATCATCAGTTTGCACATTCAGGTCAACCTGGAGCTAATCAACTATTTTGGGGTCTATAAAATATAAAAGATGGGATGGTCTTAGCTGAGGGTCTTTGATCATCAGTTTGCTCATTCAGGTCAACCTGGAGCTAATCAACTATTTTGGGGTCTATAAAATATAAAAGATGGGATGGTCTTAGCTGAGGGTCTTTGATCATCAGTTTGCTCATTCAGGTCAACCTGGAGCTAATCACTATTTTGGGGTCTATAAAATATAAAGATGGGATGGTCTTAGCTGGGGGTCTTTGATCATCAGTTTGCACATTCAGGTCAACCTGGAGCTAATCAACTATTTTGGGGTCTATAAAATATAAAAGATGGGATGGTCTTAGCTGAGGGTCTTTGATCATCAGTTTGCACATTCAGGTCAACCTGGAGCTAATCAACTATTTTGGGGTCTATAAAATATAAAAGATGGGATGGTCTTAGCTGGGGGTCTTTGATCATCAGTTTGCACATCAGGTCAACCTGGAGCTAATCAACTATTTTGGGGGTCTATAAAATATAAAAGATGGGATGGTCTTAGCTGGGGGTCTTTGATCATCAGTTTGCACATTCAGGTCAACCTGGAGCTAATCAACTATTTTGGGGTCTATAAATATAAAAGATGGGATGGTCTTAGCTGGGGGTCTTTGATCATCAGTTTGCTCATTCAGGTCAACCTGGAGCTAATCAACTATTTTGGGGTCTATAAAATATAAAAGATGGGATGGTCTTAGCTGGGGGTCTTTGATCATCAGTTTGCACATTCAGGTCAACCTGGAGCTAATCAACTATTTTGGGGTCTATAAAATATAAAAGATGGGATGGTCTTAGCTGAGGGTCTTTGATCATCAGTTTGCTCATTCAGGTCAACCTGGAGCTAATCAACTATTTTGGGGTCTATAAAATATAAAGATGGGATGGTCTTAGCTGGGGGTCTTTGATCATCAGTTTGCACATTCAGGTCAACCTGGAGCTAATCAACTATTTTGGGGTCTATAAAATATAAAAGATGGGATGGTCTTAGCTGGGGGTCTTTGATCATCAGTTTGCACATTCAGGTCAACCTGGAGCTAATCAACTTTTGGGGTCTATAAAATATAAAAGATGGGATGGTCTTAGCTGGGGGTCTTTGATCATCAGTTTGCACATTCAGGTCAACCTGGAGCTAATCAACCATTTTGGGGGTCTATAAAATATAAAAGATGGGATGGTCTTAGCTGGGGGTCTTTGATCATCAGTTTGCACATTCAGGTCAACCTGGAGCTAATCAACTATTTTGGGGTCTATAAAATATAAAAGATGGGATGGTCTTAGCTGAGGGTCTTTGATCATCAGTTTGCTCATTCAGGTCAACCTGGAGCTAATCAACTATTTTGGGGTCTATAAAATATAAAAGATGGGATGGTCTTAGCTGGGGGTCTTTGATCATCAGTTTGCTCATTCAGGTCAACCTGGAGCTAATCAACTATTTTGGGGTCTATAAAATATAAAAGATGGGATGGTCTTAGCTGGGGGTCTTTGATCATCAGTTTGCTCATTCAGGTCAACCTGGAGCTAATCAACTATTTTGGGGTCTATAAAATATAAAAGATGGGATGGTCTTAGCTGAGGGTCTTTGATCATCAGTTGCTCATTCAGGTCAACCTGGAGCTAATCAACTATTTTGGGGTCTATAATATAAAAGATGGGATGGTCTTAGCTGAGGGTCTTTGATCATCAGTTTGCTCATTCTGGTCAACCTGGAGCTAATCAACTATTTTGGGGTCTATAAAATATAAAAGATGGGATGGTCTTAGCTGGGGGTCTTTGATCATCAGTTTGCTCATTCAGGTCAACCTGGAGCTAATCAACTATTTTGGGGGTCTATAAAATATAAAAGATGGGATGGTCTTAGCTGGGGGTCTTTGATCATCAGTTTGCTCATTCAGGTCAACCTGGAGCTAATCAACTATTTTGGGGGTCTATAAAATATAAAAGATGGGATGGTCTTAGCTGGGGGTCTTTGATCATCAGTTGCTCATTCAGGTCAACCTGGAGCTAATCAACTATTTTGGGGTCTATAAAATATAAAAGATGGGATGGTCTTAGCTGAGGGTCTTTGATCATCAGTTTGCTCATTCAGGTCAACCTGGAGCTAATCAACTATTTTGGGGTCTATAAAATAAAAGATGGGATGGTCTTAGCTGGGGGTCTTTGATCATCAGTTTGCTCATTCAGGTCAACCTGGAGCTAATCAACTATTTTGTGGGTCTATAAATATAAAAGATGGGATGGTCTTAGCTGGGGGTCTTTGATCATCAGTTTGCTCATTCAGGTCAACCTGGAGCTAATCAACTATTTTGGGGGTCTATAAAATATAAAAGATGGGATGGTCTTAGCTGGGGGTCTTTGATCATCAGTTTGCTCATTCAGGTCAACCTGGAGCTAATCAACTATTTTGGGGTCTATAAAATATAAAAGATGGGATGGTCTTAGCTGAGGGTCTTTGATCATCAGTTTGCTCATTCAGGTCAACCTGGAGCTAATCAACTATTTTGGGGTCTATAAAATATAAAGATGGGATGGTCTTAGCTGGGGGTCTTTGATCATCAGTTTGCACATTCAGGTCAACCTGGAGCTAATCAACTATTTTGGGGTCTATAAAATATAAAAGATGGGATGGTCTTAGCTGGGGGTCTTTGATCATCAGTTTGCACATTCAGGTCAACCTGGAGCTAATCAACTATTTTGGGGTCTATAAAATATAAAAGATGGGATGGTCTTAGCTGGGGGTCTTTGATCATCAGTTTGCACATTCAGGTCAACCTGGAGCTAATCAACTATTTTGGGGTCTATAAAATATAAAAGATGGGATGGTCTTAGCTGGGGGTCTTTGATCATCAGTTTGCACATTCAGGTCAACCTGGAGCTAATCAACTATTTTGGGGTCTATAAAATAAAAGATGGGATGGTCTTAGCTGAGGGTCTTGATCATCAGTTTGCACATTCAGGTCAACCTGGAGCTAATCAACTATTTTGGGGTCTATAAAATATAAAAGATGGGATGGTCTTAGCTGGGGGTCTTTGATCATCAGTTTGCACATTCAGGTCAACCTGGAGCTAATCAACTATTTTGGGGTCTATAAAATATAAAAGATGGGATGGTCTTAGCTGAGGGTCTTTGATCATCAGTTTGCACATTCAGGTCAACCTGGAGCTAATCAACTATTTTGGGGTCTATAAAATATAAAAGATGGATGGTCTTAGCTGGGGGTCTTTGATCATCAGTTTGCACATTGAGGTCAACCTGGAGCTAATCAACTATTTTGGGGTCTATAAAATATAAAAGATGGGATGGTCTTAGCTGGGGGTCTTTGATCATCAGTTTGCACATTCAGGTCAACCTGGAGCTAATCAACTATTTTGGGGTCTATAAAATATAAAAGATGGGATGGTCTTAGCTGAGGGTCTTTGATCATCAGTTTGCACATTCAGGTCAACCTGGAGCTAATCAACTATTTTGGGGTCTATAAAATATAAAAGATGGGATGGTCTTAGCTGGGGGTCTTTGATCATCAGTTTGCACATTCAGGTCAACCTGGAGCTAATCAACTATTTTGGGGTCTATAAAATATAAAAGATGGGATGGTCTTAGCTGGGGGTCTTTGATCATCAGTTTGCACATTCAGGTCAACCTGGAGCTAATCAACTATTTTGGGGTCTATAAAATATAAAAGATGGATGGTCTTAGCTGGGGGTCTTTGATCATCAGTTTGCACATTCAGGTCAACCTGGAGCTAATCAACTATTTTGGGGTCTATAAAATATAAAAGATGGGATGGTCTTAGCTGAGGGTCTTTGATCATCAGTTTGCACATTCAGGTCAACCTGGAGCTAATCAACTATTTTGGGGTCTATAAAATATAAAAGATGGGATGGTCTTAGCTGGGGGTCTTTGATCATCAGTTTGCACATTCAGGTCAACCTGGAGCTAATCAACTATTTTGGGGTCTATAAAAATAAAAGATGGGATGGTCTTAGCTGGGGGTCTTTGATCATCAGTTTGCACATTCAGGTCAACCTGGAGCTAATCAACTATTTTGGGGTCTATAAAATATAAAAGATGGGATGGTCTTAGCTGGGGGTCTTTGATCATCAGTTTGCACATTCAGGTCAACCTGGAGCTAATCAACTATTTTGGGGTCTATAAAATATAAAAGATGGGATGGTCTTGGCTGAGGGTCTTTGATCATCAGTTTGCACATTCAGGTCAACCTGGAGCTAATCAACTATTTTGGGGTCTATAAAATATAAAAGATGGGATGGTCTTAGCTGGGGGTCTTGATCATCAGTTTGCTCATTCAGGTCAACCTGGAGCTAATCAACTATTTTGGGGTCTATAAAATATAAAAGATGGGATGGTCTTAGCTGAGGGTCTTTGATCATCAGTTTGCTCATTCAGGTCAACCTGGAGCTAATCAACTATTTTGGGGTCTATAAAATATAAAAGATGGGATGGTCTTAGCTGAGGGTCTTTGATCATCAGTTTGCACATTCAGGTCAACCTGGAGCTAATCAACTATTTTGGGGTCTATAAAATATAAAAGATGGGATGGTCTTAGCTGGGGGTCTTTGATCATCAGTTTGCACATTCAGGTCAACCTGGAGCTAATCAACTATTTTGGGGTCTATAAAATAAAGTACCAGATTATGAGCTGGGGGTCGATAGTAACATCTAACACCTTCCCCAAAATTATTGGCCTTATGCCTAAGACAACAACTATCATTGTTTAAGGCAGCAAACTGGTAGAAATTGTTGGAACATTGGAGAAAATGCTTTGCAGTATTTATTCCAGGCCTCTACACTCTGAGATCAAATCCTGCCAAGGTCAGCTTTGTCTTTCATTCCTTTGAGGCCAATAAAACAAAGTACCAGTCAAGTACTGGAGTCAATGGTATCAACTAAACCCTCCCCTCAAAGTTACTGGCCTTGTACCTAAATTAGAAAAAAAACCATTCCTTAGTTCCTTACATGTCATTTATTTATTTATTTTTTTTTGCTTCTAATTTTGCAGAGAGGTTTTATTAAAAAAAACCTTGATAAATGTCCAGAAGCTCGATGTTTTATTGTGGTAGATTATCCAACAACCATGGAGCAGGTTGCAGCTTTTGAACATTGCGTGAGTACCTCAGTTTTACACCCCTGACTTCATCACTCCCCTAATTTACGTGAGCACGAATTTGTTTCAATAATAGGCAGACAACTCTCGACTAATTCATTCAGGCTGGTTGTAGAAATTACATACAGTTTTGCTAATCTGGTTGAGACAGTTAATAACCCTCACCTGCTTTATTTTCTTTGTATTCTTATTAGGCGCAGGAGTGGCTGTGTGGTAAGTAGCTTGCTTACCAACCACATGGTTCCGGGTTCAGTCCCACTGCGTGGCATCTTGGGCAAGTGTCTTCTGCTATAGCCTCGGGCCGACCAATGCCTTGTGAGTGGATTTGGTAGATGGAAACTGAAAGAAGCCCATCGTATATATGTATATATATATGTGTGTGTGTATGTGTTTGTGTCTGTGTTTGTCCCCCTAGCATTGCTTGATAACCGATGCTGGTGTGTTTACGTCCCCGCCACTTAGCGGTTCGGCAAAAGAGACCGATAGAATAAGTACTGGCGGTGCTCCAGCATGGCCGCAGTCAAATGACTGAAACAAGTAAAAGAGTAAAAGAGTAAAAGAGTATTGTTATCTAACTGCTGTAAATGGTTGTCTATTCAAAATAAATACAGTTCTATGGTAGAAGGAATTCACATTATTGCTTCCACATATAAGCCTCATCTTTGGAATGTCTATTTACAACACCATCATCATCATCATCATCATCGTTTAACGTCCATTTTCCATGCTAGCATGGGTTGGACGGTTTGACTGGAGACTGGCAAGCCAGGAGGCTGCACCAGGCTCCAATCTGATCTGGCAATGTTTCTACAGCTGGATGCCCTTCCTAATGTCAACCACTCCGAGAGTGTAGTGGGTGCTTTTTACGTGCCACCGGCATGGGAGCCAGTCAGGCGGCACTGGCACTGGCCATGTTTGGATGGTGCTTTTTATGTTTTGCCAGCACAGGAGCCAGTTGGGGGCTGCATCAACCACATTCGGATGGTGCTTTTTACATGCCACCAGCATGGGGAGCCAGTCAGGTGACTCTGACAACAACCCAAGCACGAATGCTGCTTATTGCGTGCCACCAGCAGGGGAGCCAGTCAGGCAGCACTGGCATCGGCCACAACTACAATTTCCATTTGATTGTAATTTGATTTGATTTTGATTTACTCCTCAAGCATGGCATGTCACCCAATGAGTTATATCAACAATGAAACTGCAAAGCATTTGTTGTGGCTCTTTATGTTCCAAGTTCTTGGGTAGTAGACTTAATCCATTACTCAGTTTAACACTACTACCACCTAGTCTTTAGGTGCCTTCAGTAAAATTTAAGGTGTTGCAAGTATTTGGACAAAGTTTCTCATCTGAAGTAATTTCCTAAATTCTCAACAGCCTTAGAGACCCTGAAATAAATAAAGGGTTAGGTTAAGCATTGTCCTTCTTTCCCTTACAAAGCAGTAAAAATGTCTTTTCATCAATCCCAAAGGTCATTCATCATCATCATCATCATCATCATCATCATCATCATCGTTTAACGTCCGCTTTCCATGCTAGCATGGGTTGGATGGTTCGACTGGGGTCTGGGAAGCCCAAAGGTTGCACCAGGCCATTCAGATCTGGCAGAGTTTCTACAGCTGGATGCCCTTCCTAACGCCAACCACTCCATGAGTGTAGTGGGTGCTTTTTATGTGCCACCGGCACAGGTGCTAGATGAGGCTGGCAAACGGCCACGATCGGATGGTGCTTATTACGTGCAACCGGCACGGGTACTAGACGAAGCTGGCAACGGCCCAATGGTCATTAAAAATAATATAATATAAAGCTATTAACAGCAATATAAATACTCCGTGTAACACTACCAATGACTCATCTCAGATATTTGTATATATAAAGTAGACACCTGCCCTAAATTAGTTGGTTTGAAAACTCAACCCCAAGCAGAGACAATTGAATAATTATCTTTCTCACTTTTCTCATCATTTAGATACGACCTGACCAGATTATGGTTGTGGTTTACATACATACTGAAGAATCAACAAGCATTGAGAAATGTCTTACAAAGTTAGAAGCAAAGGTTAATACGAGTGCATACATTCCAGGATTGGTTGCTCTCCATGTCCAAACTTACAAAGAACGAATGAATCCAGTTATTGCACATTACAAGAAAGCCAAGAAATTCATTGAAGTAAGATTTTGCCTTCCAACAGATTTTCAAATATCATCATCATCATCATCATCATCATCATCATCGTTTACCGTCCATTCTCCATGCTAGCATGGGTTGGACGGTTCGACCAGGGATCTGGGAAGCCAGAAGGCTGCACCAGGCTCCGGTCTTATCTGGCAATGTTTCTACAGCTGGATGCCCTTCCTAACGCCAACCACTCCATGCGTGTAGTGGGTGCTTTTTACGTGCCACCTGCACTGTCGGATTGGTGTACTTTACATGCCACCGGCACAGAAGCCAGTCAAGGCGGCACTGGCTTCGGCCACGATTCGGATGGTGCTTTTTACGTGCCACCAACCAAATATGGTTCTGTAAATTATTAATTAGCAATTAATCTTTTTGTAATGAGGATATTACACATTATGAGCACTAATTAGAGAACTAGGTAGCTGAAGAGTCAATGAGGATGCCTTATAAGGTCACTCATTCTGCTAGTTATAGAAGTTTAAAACAATACTCTCTCCAACTTCTGAAAATATCTCTTTGGATAATATAGTGTCAAGTACACTATATCTGAAATATAAAAAAAATAATGGTCATGGCTGGAAAATTTCAAGAAACAAAAACTAAAGATCATCCTCATCATCGTTTAATGTCCGCTTTCCATGCTGGCATGGGTTGGATGGTTTGACTGAGGACTGGCAAGCCAGATGGTTGCACCAGGCTACAATCTGATCTGGCAGAGTTTCTACAGCTGGATGCCCTTCCTAATGCCAACCACTATGAAAGTGTAGTGGGTGCTTGTACGTGCTACTGGCACAGTGGCCAGTCTGGCAGTACTGGCAACAGCCACATTCAAATGGTGTTTTTTATGTGCCACCTGCACAGGAGCCAGTCCAGCGGTACTGGCGACGACCACGTTCAAATTTTGTTTTTCACGTGCCACCAGCACAAGTGCCAGTAAGGCAATGCTAGTAATGATCATGCTCGATTGGTGCTTTTTATGTGCCACCAGCACAGGAGGCAGTCAGTGGCCGTGGCAATCACGCTTGGATGGTGCTTTTAATGTTCCACTCTTTAGTGTCCAACGAAAGAAAGGTATGCATAAGTGGGCTGGTTACACCCTGGTAAAGGCCACAGATTATGGTCTCATTTGGCTTGCCGGGTCTTCTCAAGCACAGCATATTTCCAAAGGTCTCGGTCACTAGTCATTGCCTCAGTGAGGCCCAATGTTCGGAGATCGTGCTTCACCACCTCATCCCAGGTCTTCCTGAGTCTACCTCTTCCACAGATTCCCTCAACTGCTAGAGTGTGACACTTTTTCACACAGATGTTCTCATTCACTTGCACCGCATGTCCATACCAGTGTAGTTGTCTCTCTCACACACCACATCTGATGCTTCTTACGTCCAACTTTTCTCTCAAGGCGCTTATAATCTGTCGTGTATGCACACTGACACTACACATCCAGCAGAGCATACTGGCTTCATTCTTTGCAAGCTTACACATGTTTTCAGCAGTCACGGCCCATGTTTCACTACCATGTGGCATGGCTGTTCATACGCATGCATCATACAGTCTACCTTTTACTGTGAACGAGAGGCCCTTTGTCACCAGCAGAGGTAAAAGCTCCCTGAACTTTGCCCAGGTTATTCTTATTCCAACAGCTACACTTTCAGCGCACCCTCCCCAGCTACTGACTTGGTCACCTAGGTTACGGAAGCTGTCAACTACTTCTAGTTTTTCTCCCTGGAATGTGACAGAAGCTGTTCTCTGCACATTTCCAGTGTTTATTGCTCCTGAGCATCTGCCACAGAACAGTTAAATGAGCAGAGGAAGAGAAACACAACATATTTATAGATGATTTAATCTAATTTGATCAGATAGAATGTAATTGGGGGTTGATACAGGGTTCAAAAATCTAATGGGCGAAGCTGTTGTTCTTTCTTGCTTTAGATTGCTACTTGTGTAGTGTAGTATGTTTTACACTTCCATGAAGAGATCCCTTACTTGAAAAAAAGGTGAGAGTTTGTGACAGGAAATGTATCTAGCTACGAAACAATGCCTCAATAATATAGCCATTAGCATTGACACACAGATGTAAAATGAAAAAATTATATAGAATTCTTGTGTGTGTGTGTGTGTGTGTGTGTGTGTGTGGTGTGTGTGTGTGTGGTGTGTGTGTGTGTAGTGTGTGTAGTGTGTGTGTGTGTGTGTGTGTAGTGTGTGTGTGTGTGTAATGTGTGTGTGTGTAGTGTGTGTGTGTAGTGTGTGTGTGTGTGTGTGTAGTGTGTGTGTGTGTGTAGTGTGTGTGTGTGTGTAGTGTGTGTGTGTGTAGTGTGTAGTGTGTGTGCAGTGTGTGTGTGTGTGTAGTGTGTGTGTGTGAGTGCATATTATCATCATCGTTTAACATCTGCTTTCCATGCTGGCATGGGTTGGACAGTTTGACAGAGGCTGGCCAGGCAGAAGACTGCACCAAGCTTCAGTGTCTGTTTTGGCATAGTTTTTACAACTGGATACCTTTCCAAGCATGAACCACCCTGCAGACTGGACTGAGTGCTTTGTTTTATGTTGCATGAGCATAGGCAAGGTCAGTTTTGGCATGGTTTTTACAGTTGGATGCCCTTCCAAATGCCAACCACTTTACAGTGTGGACCTGATGCTTTTTACATGGCACCAGCACCGGCAGGGTAACCAAGTAACTTGCAAGACAAAGATCCTTTGAGAGGGGAGGGGGGGCATTGGAGGAGGGGATCGTGTGTCAGATGATGAAAGGTTAGAGTGTGACAGAGAAACAGAGGGGCAGAAACAGGTGTCTTTTTGTAGAGAAAGTACATGGCTACCTGGTCAGAGACAGAGTGAGAGAGAGAGAGGGAGAGAGAAAGAGAGGGGAGGGGAGGGGAAGAGAGGGTGGGAGAAAGAGAGAGAGAGAGGAGAGAGAAAGAGAGGGGGAGGGGAGGGGAAGAGAGGGTGGAGAAAGAGAGAGAGAGGGAGAGAGAAAGAGAGGGGAGGGGAGGGGAAGGAGAGGTGGGAGAAAGAGAGAGAGAGGGAGAGAGGGGATATAGAAAGGGAGATGGGGAGGGAGAGAGAGGGGGAGAGAGGGGAGGGGAGAGAGAGGGGGAGAGAGGGGAAGAGAGAGAGAGAGGGAGAGAGAGAGAGAGAGGGGGAGAGAGAGAAAGAGAGAGAGAGAGAAAGAGAGAGAGAGAGAAAGAGAGGGAGAGAGAGAGAAAGAGAGTGGAAGACAGCAAGAGTGCAAGAGAGAGCAGCAGAGAGAAATGGCAGCAAAGTGTGCAAGGATAATTTCCAAAAATCCCGGTCTGTCCAAGATATGAAGTGGGTATTGAAACTGTTCACACGGTACCCAAGCATTGCTGGTTTGTGGAGTTTTGTCAAACTGCTGAGTCTGTTGGAAAGATCATTCCATTGCCTTCTTTTGGCCAGAAGGAGTAGTCGATTTTTATCTGTCTGAAGGCCTTGATGAAAGACACACACCTTCCTTTTTATCCAGGCCTGCAACTTTTTCAACTTTCACTTGAAAAGGAAAATTGGGTTAAAGAGGGAACTGCTGCCTCCCAGCAAATTTGTTGAAAGATGGATGAGTGTAGCAAGTATGACCTGAGTGAACAGGCCTGCTCTGAGCATGTGCATATATATTGGAGGAGAACAGCTAAGAGAGGGTGTTTGCTTTACTACTCGGGGTGACTATTGATTTTGTGGGGCTTTCACGAATAGCTCTCAAACTTGAAGGCAGCGAGCTGGCAGAATCGTTAGCGTGCCGGGCGAAATACTTAGCGGTATTTCGTCTGTCGTTACGTTCTGAGTTCAAATTCTGCCGAGGTTGACTTTGCCTTTCATCCTTTCGGGGTCGATTAAATAAGTACCAGTTAACGCACTGGGGTCGATATAATTGACTTAATCCGTTTGTCTGTCCTTGTTTGTCCCCTCTATGTTTAGCCCCTTGTGGGTAGTAAAAAAATAGGTATTTTGTCTGTCGTTGCATTCTGAGTTCAAATTCCGTTGAGGTCAACTTTGCCTTTCATCCTTTCGGGGTCGATAAATTAAGTACCAGTTATGCACTGAGGTTGATATAATCGACTTAATCCGTTTGTCTGTCCTCTCTGTGTTTAGC
>NC_042998.1:197566674-197569174 GCF_006345805.1 Octopus sinensis | reverse complement strand
CATATGCAGTAATGTAAAAATGTCTGGGAAGTGAACAATGTATGAGTCAGATTCATGCTTGTGTGTGTATGGATGGGAGAAAATCAGGTGTAGTGTTGGCGAATCTCAGGAAGCATGGAAGTTTTGAAGGATGCAGTGCTCCGACAACTAACAACTGATGCTGGCAGTTTGTTCCATGCTTCAGCAACTCTCAGCGTGAAAAAATGTTTCCTGAAGTCATGGAAGGAGCTGTGTTGTTTTCTGACTTTGTAAACATGTCCACGGGTGTTAGATGGGTGGAGTTTGAATAGGTGCTCAGAGGCCTGAACATCTTATCATAGGCGCATCAGTCAGCTGAACAACTTCCATGTGAGATGTCAGAAGCAAATATGAAAGACTAAGAGGGATGATAGAGTGAAGAATAGTACTATGCTGGAAATGTGTGGAATATCTGGTATAGAGGCTTTCTTGTGCAAGTCTCAGATGAAATGGTGTGGACACATTCTTCGCATGAATAGTGGTCAAATACTAAAACAAATCATTTATGGTCAGCTTGTAAATTCACAACGCAATGTAGGCTGACCACTTTTACAGTATAAGGACAAATTCAAGGATAGTTTGAAACGTCTGAGCATTAGGAAAGAAAACTTTGAGAATCTGGTGAGAAACCGAGCAGACTGGAGGAGAGAGTGCTTTTCCCAGCTTCAAGATTTCCAAATTCAAAGGATATTTCATCAAGAGCAGTTAGGAGAAAGTAGGGAAAGAAACCAACAGAATAACAGCCTTCCTGCGAATCACCATTGTCCACATTGTGATTTCTCAACTAGGTCACGTGTTGGTTTATTAGGTCAGGTCATGTTCATGCTCATATCCATATTGCTTTTGGTGGCCCGAGGACTCGCATGAGGAGTCACCAAGTGAAGTGAACGAATTATAAGCATTGGTGAATAGTATTAAAAAGCACCAACCAATCGTGACCATTGCCAGCCTCCCCTGGCACCTGTGCCAGTGGCACGTAAAAGGCACCCACTACACTCACGGAGTGGTTGGTGTTAGGAAGGTGCATCCAGCTGTAGAAACACTGTCAGATCAGACTGGGCCTGGTGCAGCCTCCTGGCTTCCGAGACCCCAGTCGAACCATCCAACATGTGCTAGCATAGAAAGCGAACGTTAAATGATGATGATGATGATGATGATGATGATGAGTGTGTTGTTGATTGTCAATTTGGATGGATCTTTTTTTTATCTGTCTTCTTGCTGGACACTCATACATCATCTTCAACAGAAGAATCCTTCATATATATCATATTATGACCATATATATCATGTTATGACCCAAGGCGGCGAGCTGGCAGAAACGTTAGCGCGCAGGGCGAAATGCTTAGCGGTATTTCGTCTGTCGTTACGTTCTGAGTTCGAATTCCGCCAAGTTGACTTTGTCTTTCATCCTTTCGGGGTCGATAAATAAAGTACCAGTTTCGCACTGGGGTCGATGTAATCGACTTGATCCCTTTGTCTGTCCTTGTTTGTCCCCTCTATGTTTAGCCCCTTGTGGTTAGTAAAGAAATATATATCATGTTATGACCGTCACCACAGTTGTCTTTATAGCTTTTTGTCTTCCTTGTCAGATTCATAAAGATACCAGACAAGAAGATGTCATTATGGAAATCAGGAACCTTATAAAGAATGCTCTCGATGGAAAACCACAAACAGGTAGCTAATTCAATATTATCCCATGGCAAACTCTGTAACTCCATCACACTTAATATGTTCACATTATATAATAATTTGTCACTCTAAATGCCATATTGTTATAATAATGTTCGTCCTTCGGTTCGAAGATGACCAACTGACATCATCTGATGGAACTGGTGCCATGAGACCGGAGGTGGCTGGTGAGTCCAATCTGGGCAAGGAAGCCCCTCCCACAGGTGGGGCAGAAGTGGGTAGGGGCCGTGCTACTGGTGCAGGCGGCTCTGTCTTTACGCATCTGACGTTTCTGCTCCGCTGACCGAATCCGTCCCTCCTCGGCTGTCCCTGCTCCCACGGTGATTGCGCTGCGCCAGGATGAGCGGTTGGCAGCAAGTGTCTCCCAGGTCTCTGTTCCGATGGAGAAGTCTTTGAGAGAGACCTTGAGACTATCCATATTGTTATACACTGCGGATGGATGAGGAGAGATGTCTGAAGAAGTGCCGCTCCCAAACAGTTGAAGATATCAGGGGTAAGAGGTAGACCCAGGAAGACATGAGATGAGGTAGTCAAGCATGACCTCAGAGCGTTGGGCCTCACAGAGGCAATGACGAAGGACCGAGATCTCTGGAGATATGCTGTGACTGCAAAGACCTGGGCTGCTTCCTGCACCAGTCCCGCATCAAAGTACCTTGGATTCTAGAACATCCCGCTGTGCTTGAGGAGACCTATTGAGTCAAGTACATGAACATCGAAATAAATATCAATGGAAACAGCAGTTGTGATACCTGTGCCGGTGGCACGTAAAAAGCACCATCCGAACGTGGCTGAT
>NC_042998.1:197514174-197556674 GCF_006345805.1 Octopus sinensis | reverse complement strand
CTCCTTGTTTTTCCCCTCTATTTTTAGCCCCTAGTGGGTAATAAAGAAATAAATGCTATACTATAATTTAATTCTATATTGACTTTCACAGCTTCTTACATGTTTTTATTGCAGTTTGATGTGAATGAGTTAATCAATAGTAAAATTGAAGATGCTGTGGAACAGAGGCAATTAATTTTAGTGCTTGGTTATCCCAAGAACTTTGCTCAACTTGACCAATTCAATAATATGGTAAGCTAATCTTGCTTTAAAATGATTAACTTAAATACGATTTAGAGACCTCACCTGGACACATTGATGATGTTTCTACTCTGGTTTCCTGGCAAGAATTCAATGAAGAGATAGCACTGTCCCAGGATAGAAGATCAGTCCATTGCAAATTATATTCCCCAAATCATTGGTATTTATTCCCAATATAGAACTTAAATGGAATCATAGAAACAAAACTCATACATCATCATCATCATCATCATCATCGTTTAACATCCCCTTTCCATGCTAGCATGGACTGGATGATTTTGACTGAGGGATGGTGAACTAGACAGCCACACCAAGCTCCAGTGTTGATCTGGCAGAGTTTCTACAGCTGGATGCCCTTCCTAACGCCAACCACTCTGAGAGTGTAGTGGGTGCTTTTTACGTGCCACCGGCACGGGGCCAGTCACGCGGTACAGGCAGTGACCTCACTCGAATCTTTTTACACATGCCACTGGCACAGGTGCCAGTAAGGCGACGCTGGTAATGATCACACTCGAGTGGTACCCTTCTACGTGCCACCAGCACGGAGCCAGTTGGCTGCTCTGGCAACGATCACGCTTGGATGATGCTCTTGGCACCCTACTAGCATGGGCACAAGTGCCAGTAAGGCGACACTGGTAACGATCACACTCGAATGGTGCCTTTTTATGTGCCACTGGCACGGAAGCCGGTTCGCTGCTCTGTCAACAATCACACTCATATGGTGCTCTTTGCACCCAGCTAGCACGGATGCCAGTAGTCAAATTTGATGCATTTTGATGCATATACTCTTTACTCTTTTACTCTTTTACTTGTTTCAGTCGTTTGACTGTGGCCATGCTGGAGCACCGCATTTAATCGAGCAACTCGACCCCAGAACTTATTCTTTGTAAGCCCAGTACTTATTCTATCGGTCTCTTTTTGCCGAACCGCTAAGTGACGGGGACGTAAACACACCAGCATCGGTTGTCAAGCAATGCTAGGGGGACAAACACAGACACACAAACATACACACACTCATGTTTTTGATTCGACGGTCATTCGGAATGCTCACAGCAGCCATATTCCTGCCACTCTATGTCACGCTGGTGAGACCCATATTGGAGTAGGGGATTCAAGCTTCTTCTCCTTATCTCCTCAAAGACATACAGCACCTCGAAAGAGTCCAGAGGCTGGCTACCCGCATGGTTCATGGTCTCAAAAATTTGTCCTACGAAGAAAGGCTGAGGACGCTCGACCTTTATTCTCTTGAAAAACGCCGCCGCCGTGGTGATCTCATTCTCGCCCACAACATCATAAGCGGAAAGTGTAACCTCTCGAAAGAGCTGTTCTTCACTCCTGCTCGGGAGCGTCGGCTGCGGGGTCATTCCGAAAAGCTCTACCTGCGACGATTTCATCTCAATCGAAGGAGAGGAGCTTTCTCCGTCCGGGTTGCGGATCCGTGGAACAAGCTGCCAGACGAGATGGTGAAGATGCCGACGACCGCTTTGTTCAAAGCCTCCCTGGACCTCAAGTGGCCTGAACTCTTTACATGAACACCACCCTGTACTTAACTCCATGTCCCCCTACATGGCCTTGCTATTTGCTTTTGAGCCAAATTAACTAACTAACTAACTAACATATATATGATGGGCTTCTTTCAGTTTCCGTCTGCCAAATCCACTCACAAGTCTTCTATAGTAGAAGACACTTACCCAAGGTGCCACGCAGTGGGACTGAACCCGGAACCATGTGGTTGGTAAGCAAGCTACTTAACACACAGCCACTCCTGCGCCTATATATATACATACATTTAATACATATATATATATATCTGTACATATATATATATATACATACAAACATACATGCATGGTGGCCCCAAAGTAGGTTTACAGTTATTCAACTATCTCTTTTGCACTCCTATATTGACAGTTTAGATCTTAATTATAAACAGACATAAAACCATTGTTCTAAAACTGAACATAGAGGACAAAGTACTCACCCATGTGAAATCAAACCCTGAACCCTGAACTTGTGAAACATACGTCCTATCCACTAAGCCAAAAATGTGTCCATAAATATGTGAGTGTGCAGCTGTAATGAATGTGTGTTGCTCTTTTACTCTTTTACTTGTTTCAGTCATTTGACTGCGGCCATGCTGGAGCACCGCCTTTAGTCAAGCAAATCGACCCCGGGACTTATTCTCTTTTGTAAGCCCAGTACTTATTCTATCGGTCTCTTTTTGCCGAACCGCTAAGTGACGGGGATGTAAACACACCAGCATCGGTTGTCAAGCAATGCTAGGGGGACAAACACAGACACACAAACACATATACATACATACATATATATACATATATACGACAGGCTTCTTTCAGTTTCCGTCTACCAAATCCACTCACAAGGCATTGGTCGGCCCGGGGCTATAGCAGAAGACACTTGCCCTAGATGCCACGCAGTGGGACTGAACCCGGAACCATGTGGCTGGTTAGCAAGCTACTTACCACATAGCCACTCCTGCTTGTGTTACTTACAAAAGAAAAAAAAAAGAAAAGAAAAAGTACTCAATACTTCAAGTTTCATGAATAATTTATCAATCAGACAGTCATATTGGTATATGTGTTTGTGTGAGTGTGTATCTTTATCACCATCATATGTTCATGCACACACCCACATACACACACATACATGAAATATATGAACAAAATAGCCGGTGGCACATAAAAAGCACTATCCGAACGTGGCCGATGCCAGCGCCGCCTTGGATGGCTTCCGTGCCTGTGGCACATTAAAAGCACCAACCAATCATGGCCGATGCCAGACTCCCCTGGCACGTAAAAAGCACCCACTACACTCGCGGAGTGGTTGGCGTTAGGAAGGGCATCCAGCTGTAGAAACACTACCAGATCAGACTGGAGCCTGGTGCAGCCCCTGGTTTCCCAGACCCCGGTCGAACCGTCCAACCTGTGCTAGCGCGGAAAACGGACGTTAAACGATGATGATGATCCTATGACCAATCTTGGAGGGCAATAACTCCAATCTATGCCAACGTAGAAATCAGGCATAAAATGACAATAATAATGTTATCTTTTCACATCTTCTTTTCCATGCTGGCTCTGGTTGAACAGGTCACCACATATTTAGTCAGCCTTCATTCAGTGATTCAGAGTTACTGCCTTGGTGGTTGAGTCAGGGTCCTCATCTCAACTGGAGGTTTCATTTTTGGCACAGGATTCACATTTCTCCTCACTGAGTGTGAAACCATAATCTCTTATTTTTTGAAAGACACACTTCACATGTTTGATATGCTGACCATGAGGTTCATCATCATCATCATCATCATCATTGTTTAACGTCCCTAGCATGGGGTGGACAGTTCAACCGGGGTCTGGGAAGCCAGGAGGCTGCACCAGGCTCCAGTCTGATCTGGCAGTGTTTCTACAGCTGGATGCCCTTCCTAACGCCAACCACTTCATGAGTGTAGTGGGTGCTTTTTACATGCCACCGGCACAGGTGCCAGGGAAGGCTGGCAGCGGCCACAATTGGTTGGAGCTTTTTACGTGCCACTGGCACAGAAGCCAGTCAAGGCGACTTCATTGAGGTATGGAATTGCAGATTAACAGTCCACCAACACCACATCTATCACCTGTTGAAATATTGCAGGTGAGACCTTCAGACCAAATGGCAATCTATTATATTTGTATAGTCCTCTGTGTGTATTCACTGTTAGAAGCTTCAGACATTCTTTGTCTATTTTAATTTGTAGATACGCATCAGACAGATCCAGTTTCGAAAATATTTTGCCACCATTTAATTTTGCAAAAATATCCCCTGGAGTAGGCAGTGGACAGTGGCATTCAAACCAGTAGAAAAATCGGCACACACCTGGATTTTGTTATTTTTTTTTTAATACACGCAGTTGGTGCTGCCTACTTAGAATAATCTAATTTTTGAATAATTTCCATTTTCTCCAGTATGTCTAATTCTTCTTCTACCTGCTTTATCACATCAAATGGTACCTTTCTATATGGTTTGAATATAGGTATGGCATTTTCCTTTATTTGAAAACAGGCCCCAGTCTTAGAACAGAGACCTAATTTGTTCGACAGCAATTCAGGAAACAAGAGTCAGCCTCTTGAAATCAGTCCACACCACTTTGTCTTATGTCTTTCTCTTTTATATATTCCATCCACTTCCACAGACAACTTCACATGATCACAGTCCTTTTGCATGCCATATCTAATTCTTCCTATATCCAGCTTTTCTCTCGACTCATTTGTGCCCCGTCATTCATGTATAATGACATTACGCATCCAATATGTTCCCCGTCCAATCTTTCCAACCTCTATAAATCCTCTACATTTAAAAATCCATGCTTTCACTGCCATACAGCATCATATTTTGTAAGCAAGTATTTTAAAAAAGTCTGCCCTTCATTCTGAGAGAGAATTCTTTGTTACTAAAAGACAAAACAGTTCCTAGAACTTTATCCTCCTTGTTTTCACTCCAGCAAATGTGCTTTCAAAACCCTTACCACCACTGCTTTTTAAATCATTAACTTTTAGGTAGCCTGATGAACATTCGGAGGAATTTATTTCACAGGTACTCTTACTGCTAACAGTTTTGTACAGTTGACACAAATGAAGTCGACATTCCATATCAGCATTTCTCTAATTCCACCACACTTCTTGTGCATTCATGGTTTATAATGAGAATACCAAATGGAATTCTTACATTCTAAGCTTTTCTACGTCCATACGGTTCTGTCTACTTTCTTACAAACTAAAACTTTAATATTTGCTAGGTTTCCTCTGAGATGTCTCAATTCTAAGACTTACTTCCAAATTAAAATTTCCTCTCCAAATTTTTGGTCTGTTCTGCTACAAGAATTAGCCCATTAGCATGCAAAAGTTCCCATAGACAATTGAGTTTCATCTCTTCTGTTATAAAAAAAAAAGAAAACAGAAGGAAACTGAGAACCAATTCTTGGTGAATTCCTATCTGCACACTGTCATCACTGAATTGTTGTTAACTCTCATCTTGCCAACAGCAATTCTATCCAGGTTTGCATGGCTCAAAAAAGCCATTCTTTTATTTTTCGTTTTCTTCAGAACTATCTGACAACAAAATATGGAACACCATCAAAAGCCTTCTTCAGATTGACAAAAGCTAGGCAGAATGGCTTACTTTTAGCCAAGTACTTTCCTGACATCATCTCACAAGGAAGCAAGCATGGATGATACTTTGTCCTGGCATAAATCTGCAATACTTTGCATCTAAGTTAATTCTCTTCCTAATCAGTTCTGCTTTTATGCTACAAGTAACTTTTGTAACCTGGTCCGTCAATTTGATGGCTTTATCATTGCCTTTCTCTGGACCAGTTTTTTGCCTTTGTAAACTGTTAATGATGATACTAATCAAGCAGTCATAAGTATTCTCTGTATTATTAATCATTCGAGCAACTAACACATGACCTACTTTGCCAGATATTTTAAGCATCTCAGTTGCTATTCCTGATGGTCCAGCTGCTTTTCCTGCCTTCATGTCCTCAATCCCATCTTGAGTACTTGGAATAGGATCTCTTTCTCTCATGCATTCTCTTCATTCAAAAGCAGACACACAAACATATATATACATATATATATATATATATATAAATAAATGGAAGACTGGAGTTGAACGACTATTTAACAAAATTCCTTTATTCTCGACATATGTTTCGAAGGCACCCCTTATTCCTTTGAAATTAGGAATATGCAGCCTTCGAAACATATGTCGAGAATGAAGGAATTTTGTTAAATCGTCGTTCAACTCCATTCTTTCATTTATTTGTATTAAAAAAACACACAAATTTCCACACGAAAGCACGTGATCTCTGCCCTTGGCATGTAGCTTCAACCGTGTTTTTCTGACGTGAATTTGCTACCCAGGTATCAGTTAACCGAATTATCCATACTAAGATAATTCATTCAACTACTTAAATATATATATATATGATGGGCTTCTTTCAGTTTCCGTTTACCAAATCCACTCACAAGGCTTTGGTCGGCCTGAGGCTATAGTAGAAGACACTTGCCCAAGGTGCCACGCAGTGGGACTGAACCCAGAACCATGTGTTTGGTAAGCAAGCTTCTTACCACACAGCCACTCCTGTACATACGAAGCACCCATGTTTCTAGAGGAGAATTATTCGAATCCCAAAAAGTGAAGGCAAGTTTACTGCTATTACTCTACGAATATTCTTCCCAATGACATTTCAATTCTCTCTAGTACACCATCTTGTAATACTGGATATCTCACACCTTTGGCCTTTACGTCATAGAACACGTGCAAGTCTCTTACTTGCAGTGTCTCACTTTGATAAGTATATCTGACATTTAGCTTATCTTCTAACTACTTCATTGTTACTTGTAGAAACTTTCAGATGTCCTCTCGTATAAATCTCCATCATCCCTCCTTCTTGTCATCAACTAGTTTTTTTTCTTTTGAACCTACAACTGATCTAAAAATCTTTCAACTTCCACACCTTTTCTCTGTATCATTTTCTGTCTTTAACTATGTCTAGTACCATGGAAGTCAGTCGCCATGATAGATCGTTAGCCACTACACACATTTTTTTCTCTCCTTTTTTTCTCTCCTTGTTTCTCCCCTTGTATTTTCTGTGTCCCTTTCTGTAGAAGAGTGTAGGCTCAAAACATAAAAGACTTTTTCTATTCCTGAGTGTTATACTAATACATCCATTTGTTTTGTACACACCTGTCTTCACCTTTTGTTTTTTTCGTAAACTCTCCCTATATGTCTAGTACTAACTTAAACGTCACTGACCAAAAGTCTATGTTAATCAGCATCTTCTTTAACTGTTTATTCCATTTCCTGGTAAATATGAAGAATATCTGGTTTGTGTGTTTTCCTGATTGGTTTGGTAAGTGACCAGATTTCAAAATTTAGCATTGCAAATGGTTAGATCATTTATATCAGAAGCTTTGACCATCCACATTCCTCATACTTTTTCCATAGCCACCATGCACGTGGTAAGTAGCTTGCTTACGAACCACATGGTTCCGGGTTCATTCCCACTGCATGGCACCTTGGGCAAGTGTCTTCTGCTATAGCCTTGGGCCGACCAAAGCCTTGTGAGTGGATTTGGTAGATGGAAACTGAAAGAAGCCCGTTGTATATATGTATGTATATATATATATATATATATATATATATAGTGTGTCTGTGTTTGTCCCCTCAACATCGCTTGACAACCGATGGTGGTGTGTTTACGTCCTTGTAAACTTAGCGGTTCGGCAAAAGTGACCGACAGAATTAGTACTAGGCTTACAAAGAATAAGTCCTGGGGGTCGATTTGCTCAACTAAAAAGGCGGTGCTCCAGCATGGCCGCAGTCAAAATGACTGAAACAAGTAAAAGAGTAAAAGAGTAAAGAGTAAAGAGAGTAACTTGTTCCTTAAATTTAACCTCCATGATAGTCTGCAGGGGAACCTTATAAAAGCCATCATCCTGTTCCTCCAGAGAGCACGCAGAGATAAACGTCACTGTCATGTTAGTTAGTTAGTTAATTTTTTGGCTTAAAAAGCAAAAAGCAAGGCCATGTAGGGAGACAGGGAGTTATGTACAGGGTGGTGTTCATGTAAAGAGTTCAGGCCACTTGAGGTCAAGGGAGACTTTGAACCGAGTGGTCATCGGCATCTTCACCTTCTCGTCTGGCAGCTTATTCTACAGATCCGCAACCCGGACGGAGAAAGCCCCTCTCCTTCGATTGAGATGAAATCGTCGCAGATAGAGCTTTTCGGAATGACCCCGCAGCCGACGCTCTGGAGCTGGAGTGAAGAACAGCTCTTTCGAGAGGTCATGTTGTCCATGACATGCCTAAGCTTGGTTATTTTAACAGGTAGAGTATACTTTCACTGCCTTGATTACTTTATCACCCCCCACCCCATTTCTCAACTAATAATATGCCTATTCCATCAGCCCAATCACGGTTACTAATTCAGAAGTGTTTGTACACCTGTATTCCTTGCCCAGGTAGGGCTTGACAGAAGCTTACCTCCATCTTACCGATAGAATACAGTACGTATCTACTTTCCTCTACTCCAGCATCTCTACAATTTCTCCTGACCTACTTTTCACGCTTGTGTGTGTGTGTGTGTGTGTGTGTGTGTGTGTGTGTGTTTACATTATGAGCTTGTTTGTATGTAATCCTATGAATTTTTTAACGTGAGCTAAAACTAAAACCCGTTCAGTTCATAGAGCTATTTGCATACACACCTACATAAAGTGTGATTGCTTACCCGAAAAAAGGTATCAACTGTCAACATCATATGATATACCTGGAACAACAACAACAACGTGATGATGGTAATGATGATGATGGATGATGATGATGATGATGATGATGATCATCATCATCATCATCATCATCATCATCATCATGATGATCATGATGAAGATGAGGATGATGGTTATGATGGTGGTGGTGATGGTGATGATGATGATGGTGATGATGGTGATGATGATGATAATGATGGTGGTAGTGGTGGTGGGGGTGAAGCAAAAGACTGAGAGAGGTGTGGGGGGGGGAGAATAAAAAGTAGGACAGGGAGATAAGTTTTTTTAATGATTCTGCTGCCAAAACTACCCACCTTACCAAAATCACCTGTAGATGAGGAGGTGTGTAAGGTGGGAAGCAGGCTCTTGTGAACTCTTGTTTTGAAAGGTGGTGGTATTGAGAAGTGAAGTAGGGTTTGGCAGCATCCCTATTGTTATCATCACCACAATTACCATCACCATCATCATGAATATCCTCAGTCACCATTGCTACTACTACTACTACTACTATCATCTTCATCACCACCATCACCATCACATAACCACTATGCAAATCAGCATCAGCATCACAACCACCACCATTAATACCATCACTACCACCACCACCATCCTCGTCATTATCATCATCATCACTACAATTATCATCCTCTTCATCACCCTAATCATCATCATTGTCCACATCGTCATTACTACTACCATCCTCATCATCATCATCACTACCATTATCATCCCCTTCATCATCATTGTCCACATCGTCATTACTACTACCATCCTCATCATCATCATCACTACCAATATCATCCTCTTCATCATCATTGTCCACATCATCATTACTACTACCATCCTCATCATCATCATCACTACCATTATCATCCCCTTCATCATCATTGTCCACATCGTCATTACTACTACCATCCTCATCATCATCATCACTACCATTATCATCCTCTTCATCATCATTGTCCACATCATCATTACTACTACCATCCTCATCATCATCATCACTACCATTATCATCCTCTTCATCATCATTGTCCACATCGTCATTACTACTACCATCTCATCATCATCATCATCACTACCATTATCATCCTCTTCATCATCATTGTCCACATCGTCATTACTACTACCATCCTCATCATCATCATCACTACCATTATCATCCCCTTCATCATCATTGTCCACATCGTCATTACTACTACCATCCTCATCATCATCATCACTACCATTATCATCCTCTTCATCATCATTGTCCACATCGTCATTACTACTACCATCCTCATCATCATCATCACTACCATTATCATCCCCTTCATCATCATTGTCCACATCGTCATTACTACTACCATCCTCATCATCATCATCACTACCATTATCATCCCCTTCATCATCATTGTCCACATCGTCATTACTACTACCATCCTCATCATCATCATCACTACCATTATCATCCTCTTCATCATCATTGTCCACATCGTCATTACTACTACCATCCTCATCATCATCATCACTACCATTATCATCCTCTTCATCATCATTGTCCACATCATCATTACTACTACCATCCTCATCATCATCATCACTACCATTATCATCCCCTTCATCATCATTGTCCACATCGTCATTACTACTACCATCCTCATCATCATCATCACTACCATTATCATCTCTTCATCATCATTGTCCACATCGTCATTACTACTACCATCCTCATCATCATCATCACTACCATTATCATCCTCTTCATCATCATTGTCCACATCATCATTACTACTACCATCCTCATCATCATCATCACTACCATTATCATCCTCTTCATCATCATTGTCCACATCGTCATTACTACTACCATCCTCATCATCATCATCACTACCATTATCATCCTCTTCATCATCATTGTCCACATCATCATTACTACTACCATCCTCATCATCATCATCACTACCATTATCATCCTCTTCATCATCATTGTCCACATCGTCATTACTACTACCATCCTCATCATCATCATCACTACCATTATCATCCTCTTCATCATCATTGTCAACATCGTCATTACTACTACCATCCTCATCATCATCATCACTACCTTATCATCCCCTTCATCATCATTGTCCACATCATCATTACTACTACCATCCTCATCATCATCATCACTACCATTATCATCCTCTTCATCATCATTGTCCACATCGTCATTACTACTACCATCCTCATCATCATCATCACTACCATTATCATCCTCTTCATCATCATTGTCCACATCGTCATTACTACTACCATCCTCATCATCATCATCACTACCATTATCATCCCCTTCATCATCATTGTCCACATCGTCATTACTACTACCATCCTCATCATCATCATCACTACCATTATCATCCTCTTCATCATCATTGTCCACATCGTCATTACTACTACCATCCTCATCATCATCATCACTACCATTATCATCCTCTTCATCATCATTGTCCACATCGTCATTACTACTACCATCCTCATCATCATCATCACTACCATTATCATCCCCTTCATCATCATTGTCCACATCATCATTACTACTACCATCCTCATCATCATCATCACTACCATTATCATCCTCTTCATCATCATTGTCAACATCATCATTACTACTACCATCCTCATCATCATCATCACTACCATTATCATCCCCTTCATCATCATTGTCCACATCATCATTACTACTACCATCCTCATCATCATCATCACTACATTATCATCCTCTTCATCATCATTGTCCACATCATCATTACTACTACCATCCTCATCATCATCATCACTACCATTATCATCCTCTTCATCATCATTGTCCACATCATCATACTACTACCATCCCATCATCATCATCACTACCATATCATCCCCTTCATCATCATTGTCACATCATCATTACTACTACCATCCTCATCATCATCATCACTACCATTATCATCCCCTTCATCATCATTGTCAACATCATCATTACTACTACCATCCTCATCATCATCATCACTACCATTATCATCCCCTTCATCATCATTGTCCACATCATCATTACTACTACCATCCTCATCATCATCATCACTACCATTATCATCCTCTTCATCATCATTGTCAACATCATCATTACTACTACCATCCTCATCATCATCATCACTACCATTATCATCCCCTTCATCATCATTGTCAACATCATCATTACTACTACCATCCTCATCATCATCATCACTACCATTATCATCCTCTTCATCATCATTGTCCACATCATCATTACTACTACCATCCTCATCATCATCATCACTACCATTATCATCCTCTTCATCATCATTGTCCACATCATCATTACTACTACCATCCTCATCATCATCATCACTACCATTATCATCCTCTTCATCATCATTGTCCACATCATCATTACTACTACCATCCTCATCATCATCATCACTACCATTATCATCCTCTTCATCATCATTGTCCACATCATCATTACTACTACCATCCTCATCATCATCATCACTACCATTATCATCCTCTTCATCATCATTGTCCACATCATCATTACTACTACCATCCTCATCATCATCCACTACCATTATCATCCTCTTCATCATCATTGTCCACATCATCATTACTACTACCATCCTCATCATCATCATCACTACCATTATCATCCTCTTCATCATCATTGTCCACATCATCATTACTACTACCATCCTCATCATCATCATCACTACCATTATCATCCTCTTCATCATCATTGTCCACATCATCATTACTACTACCATCCTCATCATCATCATCACTACCATTATCATCCTCTTCATCATCATTGTCCACATCATCATTACTACTACCATCCTCATCATCATCATCACTACCATTATCATCCTCTTCATCATCATTGTCCACATCATCATTACTACTACCATCCTCATCATCATCATCACTACCATTATCATCCTCTTCATCATCATTGTCCACATCATCATTACTACTACCATCCTCATCAACATCATACAAACCATGCATATACACTGGCTACACGACAACAAACCATCAATTTAGCCTCTACGGGGTGATTGAACCCCCTAGAAATAGTTGCCTAATCTCCCTCATCACACCTTTTTATCTTATAGAAAGACCATACTCATAATATAGTATCGTTCTACATAGTCTTAGAAAGTCAGGGAAGTCATGACTGGAATGTCTTTAATTACAGGTGGTGGAAGCACTCCGTCGGTTACGACGATGAGGGTTCCGGTTGATCCAATCAACGGAACAGCCTGCTCGTGAAATTAACGTGTAAGTGGCTGAGCACTCCACAGACACGTGTACCCTTAACGTAGTTCTCGGGGATATTCAGCGTGACACAGAGAGTGACAAGGCCGGCCCTTTGAAATACAGGTACAACAGAAACAGGAAGTAAGAGTGAGAGAAAGTTGTGGTGAAAGAGTACAGCAGGGATCACCACCATCCCCTGCTGGAGCCTCGTGGAGCTTTAGGTGGTTTCGCTCAATAAACACTCACAACGCCCGGTCTGGGAATCAAAACCACGATCCTATGACCGCGAGTCTGCTGCCCTAACCACTGGGCCATTGCGCCACCACGTTAATTACAGGTATACCTGATAGGACTAACGTGAGGCTAAACAACAGCAACAGTTACCTATCCGATGAAATAGATATACTCCATGTGAAAGATCCCTTGTTTTCCTTTTAGAACAAATAAGGGGTTTATGATCTGCACAGAAACAGAAGAGTAGATGGACGAGGAAGCTGTAATGGCTGAGGTTATAAAGTTGGTGCATCTAACCAAAGCTTCAAGTGTCACAACTGTGCAACAAGTACTTGTATGAAAGAAACAACAGTATCCAGGGTAATGTTAAGCAACAAGGAAACCATTGTAGTCAACAGTTTCAAAGACAATGAACAGCAATGATTTCTCTCTTTACTATGAACACTGTCAAAAATTAATTACCCACTCAAAAAAGGGATTTCATATTCCAGAAGTTGTCAACAGTGTTAAACGAGTTTTAACAACATGATAATTTGTTGAAAGACACGAAACATGTTATAATTATAGCTACTGAATCTGCAGTTGTGGCTATAACATAGCTGCGAATGGCATAACTGTGGAGAATCCAATCTTTCTTTCATAAACACATTCTAATTAACTTACATACGGAATAGTTTCTTCGTTAAGTCAGTTTATTTTTGGTGAATCATCATCATCATCATCATCATCATCATCATCATCGTTTAACGTCCGTTCTCCATGCTGGCATGGGTTGGACGATTTGACCGGAGATCTGGGAAGCCAGACGGCTGCACCAGGCTCCAGTCTGATCTGGCAGTGTTTGTAAATCTGGATGCCCTTCCTAACGCCAACCACTCCATGAGTGTAGAGGGTGCTTTTTACGTGCCACCCGCATAGGTGCCAGGCGAGGCTGGCAACGGCCATGGTCGGATTGGTGCATTTTACGTGCCACCGGCACGGAAGCCAGTCGAGGCGGCACTGGCTTCGGCCACGATTCGGATGGTGCTTTTTACGTGCCAGCAGCACGGAAGCCAGTCAAGGCGGCGCTGGCATCGGCTACGATTCGAATAATTACAATAATTCTAGGATCTTTTCGGTTTGAACGGCAGTTGTTTCTAGCGGTGTCATATGAAATTGTCACCCATAATTATGACCCTAGTATCGATCTATTGCATTTCAATCTATTTTAGATTTAGGGTTAGGGTTAGGGGTGGGAGAAGGGTATCTTTTTTTCTTCAGAAATGTAAATAAACCTAATCTGTTTCTTAAACGAGGGACATATTCATACAGCACAGAATGTTTTTTTACCTCAATAGACGTCATTGATTGGTTGAAATTGCAGAAATTGAAGAAAAAAACTACAAATATCTTACAAACTAAAGAATTTTCTCAATAAAGCCAAGAGAAAAAGATGTTTTATAAACACATTCTACCAGTATACGAAGTTTAAAAGTGTTTAGTTACATGGAAATTATGTTAAAAACTGCCGGTCAATCCGAAAAGATCCTAATTCTACCATGATAGAAACAAAGAGATGATCACTACAGTCAGGAACATGGTACTCACAGCAAGTATTTTTCAAAGGCATGTAGAGATTGAATACAAAGGTAAACGATTTTCAAAAGAATGCACATATTAAACATGCCATCAGCAGCAGTGGAGGCGCAATGGCCCAGTGGTTAAGACAGCGGACTCGCGGTAGGAGGATCGCGGTTTCAATTCCCAGACCGGGCGTTGTGTGTGTTTATTGAGCGAAAACACCTAAAGCTCCACGAAGCTCCGGCAGGGGGTGGTGGCGACCCCTGTTGTACTCTTTCGCTCCAACTTTCTCTCACTCTTTCTTCCTGTTTCTTGTCCCCGACTTCCTACGCAACTGCTGAGCCTGGATGCGCATTCTTCCATCCGTTGATGCTCTCGGTGTCGGGGTTGACCTGCTTTCTCTTCTGCGGGTCTTACAAATAGCAAAGGACCATGTTTCGGACTTTTCCTATCTTGTAAGCTCTGGGACGAAGACCGTTCGCTCAACAGCAACAGCAGCAAGCAATTTCCAAAGAGATGAATTGCATGAAGTTTGTTATTGCTACTCTTGCAAATGTATTGGGTGTTGTGTCATTTCTGAAGGGTACACATTATATTAATGCAATGTGAATGGATTTACTGTCTGTTTACTGAATCCTATAGACTTTAAACTGTATCAGTACAGTTCTAGAAAGCACCCTCAATATTACCTTATTGTTAAAATGTAAGTTTAAATCAATATTAGCAGTATCGCCCGGTGTTGCTCGGGTTTGTTTCGACCCTTTAGAATTGGAATTTTTGAAAAGTAAAACTTTTGTATTATGAAGCTTATTATTCTCTTTAAGTGAACATTTTTCTGGTTTGAAATACTCCAAAAAATGGCGACAAAAAATCGTAAAAAATAGGGATTTTCATAGAAAAAAAGCACCTTTTTGATGTAAAGAATTTTTGTGTTAACATGGTCCAATTTGAATTTTTTGTTCTATGGAAGGAAGAGCAAGCCTTCTTCTATCATACTTTCAATTTTGGTCAACTTGCACAGCAGGGTCTCGGAGGAGATAGTGTTAGTTGAAGGCTACCAAACCTGCCACACACACACAGACAACTTCAGCTTTATATAGAGAGAGATTACAGTATGTGCAATATGTTAATCTTTATATTTTATAGGTATACTGTCTATTCACTAATGGTGTACAATATGTGGTCCATTTCAAAGGTCCCCATATACTGTTCACATGTACAATACATTAACCCTATATAAAGAGCCCCAACAATATGCTGAACCTGTTCTAACTGGAGCCTTATATATTGACATAAGGCTAAATGGTAGGGACATATTGATACAAGGGTAAAACAGTTGGGGAGGAAGAAGTTGTATAATAATAATAATAATAATAACGAAATTATTGTATACAGTGCTCAGGTGCACCACAACTTGTCAAAAAGTGAGTATAAAGCATATGCAGTAATGTAGAAATGTCTGGAAAGCGAACAGTGTATGAGTCAGATACATGCTTGCGTGTGTATGGAGGGGAGAAAATCAGGTGTAGTGTTGGCGAATCTCAGGAAGCATGGAAGTTTTGAAGGATGCAGTGCTCCGACAACTAACAACTGATGCCAGCAGTTTGTTCCATGCTTCAGCGTGTGTATGGAGGGGAGAAAATCAGGTGTAGTGTTGGCGAATCTCAGGAAGCATGGAAGTTTTGAAGGATGCAGTGCTCTGACAACTAACAACTGATGCCAGCAGTTTGTTCCATGCTTCAGCAACTCTTAGCATGAAAAAATGTTTCTGAAAGTCATGGAAGGAGCTGTGCTGTTTTCTGACTTTGTAAATATGTCCACGGGTGTTAGACAGGTGGAGTTTGAAAAGGTACTCAGAGTTATTGTTTGTGAGATGGTTGATAATTTTATGTGTTACCCAGTTCTTCAATGAGCTCTTTATGTTGACTTTATATTTCAGATTGGTTTACCTACAACAATGATCTACTTAAGATGCCCTGAAAAGGAAGCTATAAGTGTTCTACTGGAGCGAAATGCGAAGGCTTCATATTCAGTGAACAATCTATTAGCTGTGACTAATGAGATCACTTGTTTTAAGAAACACACCTTACCTGTCATTAATTATTATGACGATATGTCCAGGCTAGTCGTGGTAGGGCCCTTATTTTTGTTCTCATTGCTCTGTCTTCAAGTTCCATCATTTTTTTAAAAATATTTCTAAGGTAGAGACACTCTTTTACTCTTTTACTCTTTTAATTGTTTCAGTCATTTGACTAAGGCCATGCTGGAGCACCGCCTTTAGTCGAGCAAATCAACCCCGGGACTTATTCTTTGTGAGCCCAGTACTTATTCTCTCGGTCTCTTTTTGCCGAACCGCTAAGTGACGGGGACATAAACACACCAGCATCGGTTGTCAAACACAGACACACAAACACGCACACATATATATACACATATATACATATATACGACGGGCTTCTTTCAGTTTCCGTCTACCAAATCCACTCACAAGGCTTTGGTCGGCCCGAGGCTATAGTAGAAGACACTTGCCCAAGGTGCCACGCAGTGGGACTGAACCCGGAACCATGTGGTTGGTAGGCAAGCTACTTACCACACAGCCACTCCTGAGCACATGTACAAAACATTACAAATGAACTTCAACAATAAAAACGAATAGTAAATGTGTAAATCAAATACTGATTTCAACTTTTGGCACAAGGCCAGCAATTCTGGGGAGGAATAAGTCAATTACATCAACCCCCAGTGCACAACTGGTACTTATTTATTGACACTGGAAAAAATGAAAGGCAAAGTCAACCCCAGCAGAATTTGAACTCAGAATGTAAAGATGGCACAGGAGTGGCTGTGTGGTAAGTAGCTTGCTAACCAACCACATGGTTCCAGGTTCAGTCCCACTGCGCGGCATCTTGGGCAAGTGTCTTCTGCTATAGCCCCGGGCCGACCAATGCCTTGTGAGTGGATTTGGTAGACGGAAACTGAAAGAAGCCGGTCGTATATATGTATATATATATATATATATATATATGTGTGTGTGTGTGTGTGTGTGTGTATGTGTTTGTGTGTCTGTGTTTGTCCCCTTAGCATTGCTTGACAACCGATGCTGGTGTGTTTACGTCCCCGTAACTTAGCAGTTCGGCAAAATGAGACCAATAGAATAAGTACTGGGCTTACAAAGAATAAGTCCCGGGGTCGATTTGCTCGACTAAAGGCGGTGCTCCAGCATATCCGCAGTCAAATGACTGAAACAAGTAAAAGAGTAAAGAGAGTATGGACAGAATGCCACTAGGTATTTTACCTGGCATGCTAACGATTCTGCCAGCGCACCTCCTTATGTAAATGAAATGTTAGAAATGTATATTAAACTATACTAATCATCATCATCATCGTTTAACGTCCGTTTTCTGCACTAGCATGGGTTGGACGGTTCGACCGGGGTCTGGGAAACCAGGAGGCTGCACCAGGCTCCAGTCTGATCTGGCAGTGTTTCTACAGCTGGATGCCCTTCCTAACGCCAACCACACCGCGAGTGTAGTGGGTGCTTTTTACGTGCCACTGGCACAGGTGCCAGGGTAGTCTGGCAGCGGCCACGATCAGTTGGTGCTTTTAACGTGCCACCGGCACGGAAACCAGTCAAGGCGGTGCTGGCATCAGTCACGCTTGGATGGTGCTTTTTACGTGCCACCAGCACAGAAGCCAGTCGAAGCAGCGCTGGAATCAGCCATGTTCGGATGGTGCTTTTTATGTGCCACCGGCATGAATCAATAAACTTTATATATATTAAACAGCAATAAATTTATATAAAGCAACATAAATGCATATAAATGAGTACAAATACAGGATCTGATCAATAAGTATCCGGACTGTTGCTATAGTAACGAAGCTAAAGCACACAGTGTAAAGCTGTTTGGCACAGATTGACCTTGAACTCTGCTGTGCATGCATGCTAAGTTTTAACGATCTCGCTCACTTCTGCTGTTTACAGCAGTGCTTGGAAGGAAGTTGTGTAGTGTGTGATCATTGCATTGACCATGACAGAGAAAGTTATCATGGCAATACCTGCTCAGAGGCCTACATAAGGTTGCAGAAAGTGTATGGAGAGGAGTGTATGAGCCACACACAAGTGTGCGAGTGGTTCAGATGTTTCCAAGATGGCCAAAAAATGTGGCTGATGATATGTGCATCTCTGATCACGAGCAGAAGTAGTCGGGGTGAGCATTGTAGCCATTAGTTGAGAGGAATTCTTTGGGATTTGAATAATTCACCTCTGGAAACATGGGTGTTTCATTCATCATCCTTAAACAAACCTTATTCAGAGACCTTTTGAGTGGGATGGGCTACTCAACCAGAAGAAAATTCTAACTGGGCCCCACCTGCAAGGTCATGTGCTGTTTGTCTTGATATGAGATCACCATGTCGTGCACATATGGTTGTGATGCATGTGCCTGGTGTACCTTTATCAGACAGGTAGTCATGATGGGTATATTGGGCTTCGTATATTTTAGCCCAGTGTCACTTTGATGGCATGAACTGCTCTCTCACTCAATGATAATAATAATATTAATGATAATAATAATAATAATAATAATAATAATAATAATGATGATTATAATAATAATAATAATAATAATAATAATAATAATAATAATATAATAATAATAATAATAATAATAATAAAGAAATGAAATAGAACTAGTGCATGCATTTCTTATTGGCAAACTGACCCTCCCAAAATGCAGCAGCTTAGAAATCTGTACAAATAAGTGAACGAACATGACTGTATAGTTGGGTATAGATATTGCCTTTTGGTTTTCATTTATCCTTGTATCCATGTATATCAGAATCCCAAGACAATAATTAAATTTTTTTTTTTTCTACAATGTTCTCCCTTCCAGTTGGATACTGAGAATAAAACATTTGAAATGGTGAACGATGAGATTTATCGAGAAATAAAAAGATACATTCCTCCAGTAAGTTGATAAATATATGTTTGCAATCATCATCATCATTGTTCGACCGTGGTTGAGACAATGGAATTTACCATGCTACGCCAGACTTCACGGTCCATCATGGCATTACGGAGGTCCTGTTGCTGGATGCCTGTATCCCAGGAGATTACATCAGGCTAGGAGAGTGTGCGCCCTCTGGTATTGCGAGTAGATGGCTTCCAGAGGAGAAGAGTAGAAATTACTTCTTTTTCAGCTCTACAACAATGTCCAGCAAACTGGACTCTCCTACCTTTCACAAGAGATGACACAGGTGGTAGTTTCCCATATATTTGCATTTTGGTTGATGGCACTTCAACGAGAGATTTTGAGCTCTCATAAGGAGGCGAGTGTAGGTTCCATCCAACCGCCTCTCAAGCTTCTTTGATAACGTCCAGGTTTCTGAGCCATATAGTAGAATTGGTTCGACTGTGGCTTTGAAGATTTCAAGTTTGAAGTCTCTACTTAGATTTGATGACCAGATCTTATGCATGTCATTACAGGCTGACCAGGACATACCCTTTCTAGTTAGAAAATCTTTTCCAGATGATGATATGTATGACCCAAGATATTTGTAATCAGAAACCATATTTAAGGGTGCATTGTTGAGAGTATGGATGATGCAATCACTGTTGGACAGGCTGGCCTCATTGAGGTAAAGATCTACACAATTTGAGGCTTGTTCAAGAGATTGTAAAAGAGACTGGGCATTGGAGAGAGAATCACCGATAAGAGCGATGTCGTCAGCAAAGTCAGTGTCTGTCAAGTATTCAGCTGGGTGTCTGGAACTCCTTCTAGGTTTTATTTAAAAGCCCTTGCCAGAGATGGCATCAACTGACATATGTAGCAATGGTATAGGTGGTGCTAGTGTTGATGTTGGAGTTGTTCTTTCTTTTTTGTTAGATACATATATATATGCGTAACATATATGTCCCACCCATGCCAGCATGGAAGGCAGACGTTAAGCGATGATGATGATGATCATCATCATCATCATCGTTTAACATCTGTTTTCCGTTGGACGGTTCGACCGGGGTCTGGGAAGCCAGGAGGCTTCACCAGGCTCCAGTCTGATCTGGCAGTGTTTCTACAGCTGGATGCCCTTCCTAAAGCCAACCACTCCGTGAGTGTAGTGGGTGCTTTTTACGTGCCACCGGCACAGGGGTCAGAGGGGTCTGGCAAACGGCCACGATCGGTTGGTTCTTTTACGTGTCACCGACACGATGTTGTAAACAACACTTCCCAAGGATTTTTACATTTCAATTATTATCATCATCATCATTTTCATCACCTTTATTATTGTTGCCATTGATGATCGTGGTTGTGGTGGTAGGCGCAGGAGTGGCTGTGTGATAAGTAGCTTGCTTACCAACCACATGGTTCCGGGTTCAGTTCCACTGCGTGGCATCTTGGGCAAGTGTCTTCTGCTATAACCCCGGGCCGACCAATGCCTTGTGAGTGGATTTGGTAGACGGAAACTGAAAGAAGCCTGTCGTATATATGTATATATATATATATATAAGTGTGTGTGTGTGTGTGTGTTTGTGTGTCTGTGTTTGTCCCCCTAGCATTGCTTGACAACCGATGCTGGTGTGTTTACGTCCCCGTCACTTAGCGGTTCGGCAAAAGAGACCGATAGAATAAGTACTGGGCTTACAAAGAATAAGTCCCGGGGTCGATTTGCTCGACTAAAGGCGGTGCTCCAGCATGGCCGCAGTCAAATGACTGAAACAAGTAAGTAAAAAAGGGTAGCTGTGGTAACAGAATTAAACCCAAAATAAGATTATTTTTACTGACTTTTCTCATGACTTAGCCAGTATTTTCCTGCTATCGTCATCATGAGAACCTTTTTGTATGGTTGTTGTTGTTAGTGACAATGGTCGTAGCAGTAGAAATAGTACCTCTAAGTATTATTATTATTGTTTATTTAGCTTCAGCTGCAATCTTTATATATAAAAGTCAAGTTGTGTGTCTGTCTCCTACGATTTAGATTCCTAACTACTCCCACATTTTGAGGTGCAGTTTAACCAAAACCGCGTATCTTATAGTCGTGATTCATATCGAGCCCTTCTGGGTATTAGCGCGCATCTATGATGAGTGTACGATTTTTAAAAAAAACCCATCATTTTTTCCCATTTTTAATGCATTTTTTTTGCTATTATATAAAGGAAGTAACTCTCTAAAAATGCTTATATAGTTATTTCCCTTACAAACCCGAGCAACACCGGGCGATACGGCTAGTTTATCAATAAAGTTCTTTTCTCTGATTTTACTCACCATTTCACATGGACTGTGTAGTTTGTGGAATGGAAATATAAATATTTTCCAGCCACATGTTGCTACATGGTTACTCAAAGGTATCTGACTGACATCTGGGTCTCTAATTTGCTGTTGGTGCACACATGAACATTCTGATAATGCATTTCCAGTTTGACCCACATATAGTTCTTGATGAAGTTTGGGTTCGTGTCAGGGAAAAGCACCACTGATGCTATATTTCTGGTAAGACAGCTGCAGGAGAAATATCAAGCCAAAGATAAACCACTGTACCTGGCTTTTGTTGACATGGAGAAAGCCTTCGACAGGGTCCCCCGATCCCTTACCTGGTGGTCAATGAGGAAACTAGGGATAGATGAATGGTTAGTGAGAGCTGTGCAAGCCATGTACAGGCATGCTGTAAGTAAGGTGAGGGATGGCAACAAGTACAGTGAAGAATTTCGGGTAGAGGTAGGGGTCCACCAAGGTTCAGTCCTCAGCCCCCTCCTATTAATCATAGTCCTCCAGGCAATAACAGAGGAATTCAAGACAGGATGCTCCTGAGAGCTCCTCTATGCTGACGACTTTGCTCTAATTGCTGAGTCACTATCAGAACTAGAGGAGAAGTTTCAGGTGTGGAAACAAGGATAAGAATCGAAGGGCCTTAGAGTGTACCTAGCATAAACCAAAGTCCTAATAAGTAGGAAGGCAGGCAAACCAGAAATCCCTTCAGGTTGTTGACCCTGTTTAATCTGTAGAAAAGGCACCAGTATCAATTCTGCTGGTATTTGATAAAAAAAAAATTGCTGTAACAAAATTATATCATGTGAGCTCCATTTTTGTTGAAGGTCTGTAGTACATAGGCCTAGTCTTGGATGACTTGTGGACATGATGCTGACATCTTTTAGACTGTGTTAATGAAATATTTTCCATATTGAAGAGTATGGACTTTGAACGTTTTGATGTAATCCCAATAATCAAGGCTTTACCTTTTTTTTACTAATTGCTCTATGGTGTTTCAATTTTCATAATCTTTTTTTTTTTGTATAGAAACTACACGGTGTTGAAGATGAAACCTCGCAAAAGTAAAGAGAAGGATGATGATACTGGGAACTCTAGACTGGAAAATTCTCAAAATCCATGAGCACATTCTGCAGGCCATATCAACTTTATCGGTGTTGGACACTCCAGCAAGGGCTGTTATCCTCAGTTACAACAAAGTCTGACATTATTTGAAGGAAGAGAATATAACTATTTATATACATTTATTTTTCAAAGTAAACGAGCTCAAATTTTCCCTCATTTATCAACATGGATTTTTATGTTTGTTTTTTTTTTATTCCCTCCTTGAATCACATCACACAGATCAGATTAGAATTCTGTTCAGTCATATTTTTTTTGGAAGCACTCCGTCAGTTACGACGACGAGGGTTCCGGTTGATCCGAATCAACGGAACAGCCTGCTCGTGAAATTAATGTGTAAGTGGCTGAGCACTCCACAGACACGTGTACCCTTAACGCAGTTCTCGGGGATATTCAGCGTGACACAGAGAGTGACAAGGCCGGCCCTTTGAAATACAGGTACAACAGAAACAGGAAGTAAGAGTGAGAGAAAGTTGTGGTGAAAGAGTACAGCAGGGTTCACCACCATCTCCTGCCGGAGCCTCATCGAGCTTTAGGTGTTTTCGCTCAATAAACACTCACAACACCCGCTCTGGGAATCGAAATTGCGATCCTATGACCACGAGTCCACTGCCCTAACCACTGGGCCATTGCGCCTCCCCGTTCAGTCATATACTCCATTAATGACTCTTTGGTGCTAGATTCATCTGAAAAGATTTTTGTTTGACTACGTATGATGTGTGCAATGTCCTTTATGTAAACAATAAAGAGAAATCGGCCCAACACAGTAAACTGAGGGACACAACTAATGATACTTTATCGATCATGACATGTTCATCATCATCATCCTCATCATTATCATCATCATCGTTTAACGTCCATTTTCCATGCTGGCACGGGTTGGACGGTTCGACCAGGGTCTGAGAAGCCAGGAGGCTGCACCAGGCTCCAGTCTGATCTGGCAGTGTTTCTACAGCTGGATGCCCTTCCTAACACCAACCATTCCGTGAGCGTAGTGGGTGCTTTTTATATGCCACCGGCACAGGTGCCTGTGAAGGCTGGCAGCGGCCACGATCGGTTGGTGCTTTTTACGTGCCACCGGCACAAAAGCAAGTCTAGGCGGCGCTGGCATCAGCCATGTTCAGATGGTGTTGGGTTCCATTTATCAAAAAGCACTTAATCCTTGCAATAGATTTCCGTGGACTCCAATACCAGAAAGCTTTTTTTCAGCAGAATACTGTGTTTGGCTCTGTCAAAAGCTTTACCGAAGTCAAAATATATGACCCTTATCAAATCATTTAGTTGAGATCTAGGAGAAGATTTCTCTCTAGGAAGCTGACACTTTTTATCTTACCACACTATACTCTTTTACTCTACTCTTTTACTCAAATGTTTCAGTCATCTGAATGTGGCCATGCTGGAGTACCGCCTTTAGTCGATCAAATCGACCCCTAGTACTTATTCATTGGCCTCTTTTGCCGAACCGCTAAGTCACGGGAACATAAGCACACCAGCATTGGTTGTCAAGCAATGTTGGGGGGACAAACACAGATACACAAACATATACACACATATACATATATATATATACATATATACGACGGGCTTCTTTCAGTTTCCATCTACCAAATCCACTCACAAGGCTTCGGTCGGCCCGAGGCTATAGTAGAAGACACTTGCCCAAGGTGCCACGCAGTGGGACTGAACCCGGAACCATGTGGTTGGTAAGCAAGCTACTTACCACACAGCCACTCGTGCGCCTATGTCAAAGAATTCAATGATACGAAAGGTTACTGAGACTGGATTTACAGCATTTCCTTCTTCAAAACTGGGATGAAAGACCAGGACAGGAAATGTTCAGATATAAAAGCTGTGTATGGTGATTTCCTGTAAAAAAAATCTGTACTCCTTCAGAACACAAGCAGGAAACATGTCAGGGTCTAAAGTTGAATTTAGTTTAATTTTATAATCATAATAATGTCTGTTATGCCAAAAGTAATGTCAGGGAACATATGTTGAGGATTTATTTTATGAAGTATATTTGCATTATCATCATCATCATCATCATCATTTTAGGGTTCACTTTTCCATAGTTGCAATGGGTTGGATGCAATTTGTTGAGGTAGATTTTCTAAAGCTGAATGCCCTTCCTGTCACCAACCTTTGTTTCTAAGTAAGGTAATATTCCCACATGACTGGACACACACACTCATACATATACATACCTATACACATACATGTATGTCATCATCATCATCATCGTCGTTTAGCGTCCGTTTTCCATGCTAGCATGGGTTGGACGGTTCTACTGGGGTCTGTGAAGCCAGAAGGCTTCATCAGACCCAGTCTGATCTGGCAATGTTTCTACGGCTGGATGCCCTTCCTAACGCCAACCACTCCGTGAGTGTAGTGGGTGCTTTTTACGTGCCACCCGCACAGGTGCCAGACAGAGCTGGCAAACGGCCACGAACGGATGGTGCTTTTTATGTGCCACCGGCACAAGGGCCAGGCGAGGCTGGCAACGGACACGAAATGGGGCGGTGCTGGCAACGGTCGCGAAACGGAAGGTTCTCTTACATGCCACCGGCACTGGTAACACATCTGCAATTTCCATTGATCGATTTCCATTCTGATCCTCACTTGCCTCAACGGGTCTTCACAAGTAGAGTTTCGACATGCCACCGGCACTGGTAACACATCTGCAATTTCCATTGATCGATTTCCATTCTGATCCTCACTTGCCTCAACGGGTCTTCACAAGTAGAGTTTCGACATGCCACCGGCACTGGTAACACATCTGCAATTTCCATTGATCGATTTCGATTCTGATCCTCACTTGCCTCAACAGGTCTTCACAAGTAGAGTTTTGTGTCCCAAGAAGGGAAGGTATGCAATACGTAGGCTGGTTCCATCCCAAGTAGAAGGCCACGGGTTATGGACTCACTTGTCCTGCCGGGTCTTCTCGCGCACAGCACACTTCCAGAGGACTCGGTCTCTAGTCATTTCCTCAGTGAGACCTAAAGTTCGAAGGTCGTGCTTCACCACCTCGTCCCAGGTTTTCCTGGGTCTGCCTCTTCCACAGGTTCCCTCAACCGCTAGGGTGTGACACTTTTTCACACAACTATCTTCATCCATTCTCGCCACATGACCATACCAGCGCAATCGTCTCTCTTGCACACCACAACTGATGCTTCTTAGGTCCAGCTTTTCTCTCAAGGTACTTACACTCTGTCGATTATGAACACTGACATTACACATCCATCGGAGCATACTGGCTTCATTTCTTGCGAGCTTACGCATATCCTCAGCAGTCACAGCCCATGTTTCACTGCCATGTAGCATGGCTGTTCGTACACACACATCATACAGTCTGCCTTTCACTCTGTGCGAGAGGCCTTTTGTCACCAGCAGAGGTAAGAGCTCTCTGAACTTTGCCCAAGCTATTCTTACTCTAGCAGTTACACTTTCAGCACACCCGCCTCCACTGCTGACTTGGTCACCTAGGTAACGGAAACTATCAACTATTTCTAGTTTTTCTCCCTGGAAAGTGACGGAAGTTGGTCTCAGAGCATTTTCAGTGTTTATTGTTCCTGAGTATCTGCCACATACAAAAACCATCTTCCTAGTTAGCCTTCCTTTGACATTGCTGCACCTCTTATGTGTCCATAGCTTACACTTGGTGCATCTTATAGAGTTTCTACCTACACCTTTTCTACAGATCGAGCAGGGCCATCTACCTGAAGGCGTTTGTGATTTGTCTACCTTCCTACTGATTACGACTTTGGATTTAGCTAGATTGACTCTGAGGCCCTTCGATTCTAATCCTTGTTTCCACACCTGAAACTTCTCCTCCAGTTCTGATAGCGACTCAGCAATTAGAGCAAGGTCATCAGCATAGAGGAGCTCCCAAGGGCATCCTGTCTTGAATTCCTCCGTTATTGCCTGGAGGACTATGATAAATAGGAGGGGGCTGAGTACTGAGCCTTGGTGGACCCCTACCTCTACCTGGAATTCTTCACTGTACTCGTTTCCAACCCTCACCCTACTAGCAGCGTCCCTATACATGGCCCGCACAGCTCTCACTAACCATTCATCTATCCCTAGTTTCCTCATTGCCTACCAGATAAGGGATCGGGGGACCCTGTCGAAAGCTTTCTCCATGTCAACAAAAGCCAGGTACAGGGGCTTATCTTTGGCTAGGTATTTCTCCTGCAGCTGCCTTACCAGGAATATAGCATCAGTAGTACTTTTCCCTGGCACAAACCCAAACTGCATCTCATCTAAACTAACTCTCTCTCTAATTAGTTGGGCTATGACCCTCTCCGTAACCTTCATCACCTGATCTAACAGCTTGATACCTCTGTAGTTATTTGTATCTAGGGCGTCACCTTTACCTTTGTAGCAGTTGACTATTATGCTGCTACACCAGTCATTGGGTATGACTCCTTTGTGTATCACCTGATTAACTATATGGGTGACTAGGCTATAGCCGACACTACCAGACATTTTGAGCATCTCTGCAGTGATTCCTGATGGGCCTGGGGCTTTTCCTGTCTTCATGCTTCTAATTGCCTTAGCTACCACGGAACTATCAACTCGGATAGCTGGTCCCTCTGTTGGGTCAACATTCGGCAGACTCTCTTTATCCCATTCATTTTCTTTATTCAGCAAACTTTCATAGTGGCATCTCCAAACCTCTCTCTTTGCATTCTCATTTAGTGCAAGTGAACCATCTTCCATGCGAACACACTTCTCTCCTACCACATCACGATTCTCTCTCACACACTGTCTTGCAACGCGAAACACCTCCAGTCTTTGGTCCTCACGGCGCAGAACATTGGCAAATTTTTTCTTATCTGCTTCCCCTCTGGCTAAATAAACCTGTCTCTTAGCTTCTCTTTTGGCAGTCTGATACAATTCCCTGCTACCCCCATTTTTCCAGACCTTCCAAGCTTGTCTCTTTTCTCTAATAGCCCTGTCTACAATATTGTTCCACCACCACGTTATTCTAGGTCGAGAGGGGACTTTGCACCAGCCACAGATCTGGTCAGTGGCTCTCAGCAGGTTGTCCCTTAGAAACGTCCAGCTGTCTTCTACCCCCTGTGATGCTCTATCCCCTTCTACTTCGTCAGAGGCTTCAAGTAATATGTCTCTAAATCTCTGTCCATTTGCAGGATCTTTAAGCTTCCAGATCCTTCTTCTCCATATTGGTCGTCTTCTGGTTGTCCTCCTAGTCCTGATCCTAAAGTCACTAAATACCAGTCTATGTTGTGGGGTACATTCTTCACCTGGAAAGGTTTTGGCATTTATAAGCAGCCATCTCTCCCTTTGCCTTGCAAGGATGTAGTAAATTTGGCTGGTATGTTGGCCCGATCGGTAGGTGACTAGGTGGCTGGTAGGTTTCCTGAAGTTAGTGTTGCAAATCATAAGATTATTTGCATCGCAGAACTCCAGCAGCCTGGTTCCCTCCTCGTTTCGGGAGCCATAGCCTCCATGTACGCCATGGAAGCCCCCAGCATGTCGTCCAACGTGACCATTGAAGTCTCCAGCCACAAAGATAAGGTCTCTGTCGTTCGTCAACGAGGTAGTCTGCAGTAGAGTGTCATAGAATCGGTCTTTCTGTCCATCGGGTAGCCCCGACTGAGGAGCATAGGCTGATATAATGGTTGCTAAACTATGATGAAGCACTAATCTAATCTTAAGTATTCTGTCACATACTCTGATTACCTCAATTACTTTATCTACCCATATATATATATATATATATATACACACATGTATGTATGTGTATATATATACATACACACACACACACATATATATATATACATACATGTATGTATGTATATATATACATACACACACACACACACATATATATATATACATACATGTATGTGTATATATATATATGTGTGTGTGTGTGTGTGTGTATGTGTATGTGTATATATATATATATATATATATATATATATATGAGGACTGGCGAACCAGATTGGAGTCTGGTGCAGCCATATCTGGTTCGCCAGTCCTCAGTCAAATCGTCCAACCCAAGCTAGCATGGAAAGTGGACGTTAAACGATGATGATGATATATGTGTGTGTGTGAACATACACACACACACACACACACACACACACCATGAGCCCCTCTTCAGTTTCTGTCAATCAAATTCACTCACACTATGGGACTGAACCCAGAAACGTGTGTGATTGAGAAGGAAGCCTTGTACATCAGAGTCCTACCTGTAGATACACAGGTAGACAGATACAAACACACAAACAAACAACCCTAAGCCTTAAACCATAATAGAGCAGGCAAAGTAATTTGGGCCAGAGAAGAGAAACTATGTAGAGTAGTAGGAGTCAGTTGCCAAGCAGATGTCAACATAAGGATTAAAGTTCAGCAAAAAAGAAAGCATAAATGCTGAACTATTGAGGGATTTACAGATATTTCATGTGGACTACAAGTTTTTTACCAGTAATTATTGGGAGACATGGTTATGTAACCAACTACCTCAACACCAAGCTTGAGAAATTAGGATTCTCAAAAGCAGAAGAGTAAAAAAAAGCTAATTGGAAGACTACAAGTAAATATGTAGGACTTTCCACAAGGTTTAGCTTAAAAGTACAAATGCACAAATCTAAACATGCAACTATACGCATGATAATACAGACTTAAAGTAACTTAGTGGTTCGGCAAAAGAGAACGATAGAATAAGTACTAGGTTTACAAAGAATAAGTCCTGGGGTCGATTTGCTCGACTAAAGGCGGTGCTCCCGCATGGCCACAGTCAAATGACTGAAACAAAGAAAAAATTTTTTTTTTAATTTTTAAATATATATATATATATATATATGCATACATATAAATATGTGCATGCATTATATACATGTGTGTGTGTGTATATATATATATACATGGATGTGTGTGTGTATATGTGTGTGTGTTTGTATATATATATATATGTGTGTGTGTGTGTGCATCTATATATAGACAGGTATGAATGCATTCATACATACATGAACGCATGCATTACGTATACCCGCACGCACACACACACATACATACATAACATTAACATGTAAGGTAGATTTCGCTCCTACATGAGCAGCAGTCTAGAGTGTTTCTACAGAGACCAACCAATGTAATGTGTATGATTATTTTGCCAGATAAACATTAGAAAGTGAAACTGAACAACTCTGCCGATAAATTCGAGCCACACTTCATAACAAACGTGTAGAAGAGACGTTTTGTAATCTCTATATATATCTATATAAAGCTGAAGTTGTCTGTGTATAGCAGGTTTGGTAGCCTTCGACTAACACTATCTACTCCGAGACCCTGCGGCGCAAGTTGACCAAAATTGAGAGTATGATAGAAGAAGGCTTGCTCTTCCTTCCATAGAAGAAAAAATTCAAATTGGACCATGTTAACACTAAAAATTATTTACGTCAAAAGGGTGCTTTTTTTTCTATGAAAATCCCCTTTATTTTTTACGATTTTTTGACTGCTGTGTCGTCATTTTTCGGTGTATTTCGACCAGGAAAATGTTCACTTAAAGAGAATAACAAGCTACGTAATGCAACATTGTTACTTTTCAAAAATTCCAATTATAAAGGGTCGAAACAAACCCGAGCAACGCCGGGCGATACTGCTAGTCTACGTAAAACTTGAGACCGTCTACTTGTTTATACGGCATTAGGAGTGTCATCGCTCCAGTATCAAGCGACCTTGACATGCGTGTCAAGGTCAGTACTTGAGAGTCACCATGACGACGATGGTGGCGGTGGCGGTGGCGGTCAGTGCGCCAGTGATGGTGTGTAGTTGCGGTGAGCAACGACGTTGTAGCTCAGGGTTGTATTGTAGTAGTTGCGGTGGTGATTTCGATGGTTGCATTGGTGGAGGAGGTGTTGGTGATGGTGTCGTTGTAGTAATCTTTCATTCAAGTGGATGGTGGTAGTGGTGGTGGTGGTGATAACGGTGGAAGTGAGGTAGTATAGTGTTTCCTGGATTGTAGTGGGATGGTGAAGGAGAAAACTGTGGAGAAGCCTCTCCTATATATATATAGATACCGACAGATAAGTTTGTGTTTATTTACAAAACAACCGGTGCTGTTGTTGTTGTTTATGCAGTGTCCCCTTTATGTCGCCTAACTTAGCGATTCGACAAACAGAAGTAACATAAATACGGCCCTGAAATATATATTGAAGTGGATGGGATCGGCTAAAATTCGTTGAAGGTAATTCCACAGTTTTTGTCCGCAGCCAATGACAGAAACTAGTAGAAGAAGGTACTACTTGAGAACAGCGGTCCCGGTGCGCGCACTCGCGTAGTCGCGCATCCGCGCTAGGTAGACGTGACTAGTCGATCCTACACCGACAACCCAGCAAAGTAAATAAAACACAAAATGAATAGTTTTTTTCTACACGAAGTAAATAATTTTTGTTAAACTTGCTAACCAACCACATGGTTCCGGGTTCAGTCCCACTGCGTGGCATCTTGGGCAAGTGTCTTCTGCTATAGCCTCGGGCCGACCAATGCCTTGTGAGTGGATTTGGTAGACGGAAACTAAAAGAAGCCTGTCGTATATATGTATATATATATATATATATATATATATATATATATGTATGTGTGTGTGTGTGTGTGTGTGTGTGTGTTTGTGTGTGTGTGTGTGTTTGTGTGTCTGTGTTTGTCCCCCTAGCATTGCTTGACAACCGATGCTGGTGTGTTTACGTCCCCGTGACTTAGCGGTTCGGCAAAATAGACCGATAGAATAAGTACTAGGCTTACAAAGAATAAGTCCCGGGGTCGATTTGCTCGACTAAAGGCGGTGCTCCAGCATGGCCGCAGTCAAATGACTGAAACAAGTAAATAAAACACAAAAACACAAACTAAATAATTTTTTAAACAAATAACACAAAAACACAAAGTAAGGATCGACTAGTCACGACTAGCTGGCGCGGATGCGCGAGTACGCGAGTGCGCGCACCGGGACCACTGTTCTCAAGTAGTACCGTAAAAGAATATATATATATATATATATATATATACACACACACATATACGTACATACACACACACACACACACACAAAGCAAGGCTGTTACAATTTGGTGCCATCATCTACGCTTCGTAACTTTCTTTAAAATGCGTATTTTCTTAATGAAATATTTGCATAAATACGCTCATGTTTCAAACAAAAAAAGACTGGAAAAAGTGCTAAAGTTTCGTAAACTGATACTAGGAGTCAGGGAGGTACTCTTCTAATGCATTTATTTCTTTACCAAAATGTTATCATTAAAATCGTAATCTACACCCTCGGAAAGGCATCTCTGTAAAACTTTTTTCAGAAAGTCGAGTGATATAGGCGCAGGAGTGGCTGTGTGGTAAGTAGCTTGCTAACCAGCCACATGGTTCCGGGTTCAGTCCCACTGCGTGGCATCTTGGGCAAGTGTCTTCTGTGTGTGAAGAGACAGAGAGAGTAATGTGTGAAAGAGAGAGATAACTGAAATTATTTTACTCGGTGTATATGTGTATATGTATGTATGCATGTATGTGTGTGTGTGTGTGTGTGTATGTATGTATGGCCGATTCAGTGTACACTGAATCGGCCATACATACATACACACATACATAGATACACACACACATACTTATACACACACACACATAGATACATACACACACACACATACATGCATACATATACACATACACCGAGTAAAAAATTTCAGTTATCTCTCTCTTTCACACATTACTCTGTCTCTTCACACACACACTAACAGAAGCACTTCACTTACACAACATACTGTCTGTCTCCCACACCCCATCAAACACACACACACACACACACACATGTACATCAATGCTTCGGTAACTTCAAAAGAAATTCCCTCGTCATAAAATCGCTTTCTCTTAGTCTCTTTCGCTCTCATTACTTCAAATGTTCCCGCAAGCCCATATGTAAAAAAATAAAAGTTTTTTTTACGGAAATCATCGACGGAAACGTGCTACTACAAACGAAAGATCGCCCAAATGTGTTTGGGTCTCTTTTAAAAGTTCCAAGTGAAACTTCGATAAAGCTTCATAAGCATTTTGGCAGTTGTGTCATGTTAGACATTTTGGGTGTACAGACACAGTTCTGTTCATGATATTCGCTTCGCAATTACAAGGTCTACGAGTTTGATTCCTTCATTGCACAGCAGTGGCCTCCGACTTGAAAAGTTTTACACAGATGTAGCTTTTCGTACAGGTTAAGAAATCAACAAATTTTTGAGAGAGTAATAAAGTTACAAACTTACGATTAATCTTTTTGTAACAGTAGCTAATTAGATTTATTCATTCTCCACATCCTATCCAGCAGATGAAATTACTAGTAAATCTTTCCATAGCAAGGAATTGAAACCAAAATTCCATCACTTAAAAAAAAAAAACATAAATCTACGAGAATGTACGTCTGTATAAATGCATGAAAGAATATGGTAAAAACTGAGAAAGGCGCCAAAATGAGTGCATGCGCGCAAGTTTGTATTCCACTGATGTACTTTGGCAAAAGATGGTAAACATCTGTGAGAAAACTGAAAAACCAGTGCTTTTGTATGAAAATGCACCGTGATATTATTTAGTTCGAGTTGCACAAATTCCTTCTTTGCTCTCGCTGCCAGCAAAAAGTAGTGAAACAGTGAATGGTTCATTGAGAACCTGGAACCAACGATGCTTTTGTTTTACCATATGTCATATAAAAATCAAGTCAAGTCAAATATAAACCAAACGGTGACTGTATTTAGATCCTGATGCGAGAACCTGAGAAATGAAATTTAAGGGTTGGACAGTTCCTACCCGAATTATTCTTGCTCGTTATCTCTTGTATGCCAACAAAGTTTGATGCCGGAAGAATGTTGAGAGTGATCAACGAGTAAATGATAATGGCGTAGCGTTCCGGTGGCGTTCCGGAGAGCAAAGACGTAATCAGAGAATGGCGTTCTCAATAGTTCAAGCCTCTGGCTTTGGCTTTACAAACATTGCGGTCGGCAGATTAGTAAGGCCTTTGAATGCCAGGAGACCGAAGTTGTGACCAGTAGTCCAACCTACCCAGAGAAAAGATTCCCAGAGCGTGAACGTCATTGTTGGATCTTTTATTGTCTAAAGTTCTCGGTGTCCAATTCATTGAACTTCTCGACAAGTTCTCGGCAGTCTGTGGATATGTTTGGCAAAAGATGTTGCTACTGCTTTCGCTCAGACAGAAAGGTAAGCTTTATGTGGGAACGTCTTCGAGACACACTTTCAATTCTTAAATAGAACAAATTCACTTTTAAACTGTGATTCATTTCGTACAAGCATGCACCTCACAAACCCTCCTATCGCCATCAGCTTCTGCACATGACGTTTCAAAGTTCACTGTTGTTACTTGTTAGTGAAATTGCTTTCATCATTATCATTATCAACGTTGTGTTTAGCCCTTGGCTGGCTCAGTTTCAGTTGCCATATATATCTATGATCAAAGACTTTGAAGCTACGAACATTCCTTTTTGCTTGTCTGTTTTCTTTTAAACCTTTTTATAAATATAGGCGCAGGAGTGGCTGTGTGGTAAGTAGCTTGCTAACCAATCACATGGTTCCGGGTTCAGTCCCACTGCGTGGCATCTTGGGCAAGTGCCTTCTGCTATAGCCTCGGGCCGACCAATGCCTTGTGAGTGGATTTGGTAGACGGAAACTGAAAGAAGCCTGTCGTATATATGTATATGTATATATGTATGTGTGTGTATATGTTTCTGTGTCTGTGTTTGTCCCTCTAGCATTGCTTGACAACCGATGCTGGTGTGTTTACGTCCCCGTGACTTAGCGGTTCGGCAAAAGAGACCGATAGAATAAGTACTGGGCTTACAAAAGAATAAGTCCCGGGGTCGATTTGCTCGACTAAAGGCGGTGCTCTAGCATGGCCGCAGTCAAATGACTGAAACAAGTAAAAGAGTAAAAGAGTAAAAGAGAGAGTATATTCTCCAAAATATTCTCCCCTTCTCCCTCCCTTAATGATAGAAAAATTTCGCTTCTATTTCTAGAGGTGATAAGCAATCATGCTCCTTCATTGGATAGATGTTTGAATTCATTGCTTCGAATTTATGCTGCAGATCCAAACACAACAACTCGCCTGTACACATCAACAATTTTTACATACCTAGGTCAAGATATAGATTCGCACAAGCAAATGGTCTGCACCCATGCAGACCCGCACGCACATACAAACATGCATTCACGCACACAAGCATAGGCATGTAGAGGGAGAGAGAGATTATAGATGTATAAGCATGGCTCTGTGTGTGTGTGTGTGTGTGTGTGTGTGTGTGTGTGTGTGTGTGTGTGTGTGTGCTTATTTTGTGTTGGGTGGGTGGATGAGTGAATTAAATATTTGACATTTTTCCATGTAAATTAATATGAAAATAGTATGTTAGGTAAACAAACATAAACATGAGAAGAAGATAAACATTCAAAGACGTATTCACACACTCACACAGATAGATAGATAGATAGATAGATAGAGATAGATAGATAGATAGATAGATAGATAGATAGATAGATAGATAGATAGATATAGATAGGTAGGTAGATAGATAGATAGTAGATAGATAATGGATGGATGGATGGATGGATGGATGGATGGATGGATGGATGGATGGATGGATGGATGGATGGATGGATAGATAGATAGATAGATAGATAGATAGATAGATAGATGATAGATAGATAGATAGATAGGTAGGTAGGTAGATAGATAGATAGATAGATAGATGGATGGATGGATGGATGGTGGATGGATGGATGGATGGATGGATGGATGGATGGATAGATAGATAGATAGATAGATAGATAGATAGATAGATAGATAGGTAGGTAGGTAGATAGATAGATAGATAGATAGATAGATAGATAGATAGATAGATAGATAGATAGATAGATGTGGATGGATGGATGGATGGATGGATGGATGGATGGATAGATAGATAGATAGATAGATAGATAGATAGATAGATAGATAGATAGATAGATAGATAGATAGATAGAAGCATGTATGTATGCATAAAGGTGATGGATTCGCAGAATCGGTCGAGCGTCAGACAGAATGATGCCTCGTATTTGTTTCGTCTCATTTAAGTTCTGAATACAAATTCCTCGAATTCAACTTTGCCTTCCAGCTCATCGAGGTCAATAAAATTAAATTAAGAGTCATGAACTGGAGTTGATGCAATCGATTAACCAATTCCACTCAAAAAGTGCTTCCCTCATCCCTGAAATTAGAAGCAATTATGTGTGTGTGTGTGTGTGTTAAAAATTTGTTTGTAATTAGCATGGGATGTGAAGGGAAAGACGAAGAGCGCGCACGGGCGGCGAATTAGCAGTGTCTTTCGTTAGAATGCTTCGCAGTATTTGTTTCGACTCTATGTTCTCTGAGTTCAAATCCCGTCTTTCAGCCTTTTGGAATCGATTAAAAGCACCAATCCAGGGCGGACCGGAGGCCTTGCAATATTTGTTCAGTTTTTTTTTTTGTGTTTTTTTTTTGCATTGTGTGTCTAAACTGCACCCTGGTTTACTTGAGTGGGTGGGGTTAAACCAAGCATGTGCAACCTTTCACGGGAAGCGGGCTGCATGAGGCATGGCTCATCATTAATCGGACCACTTATTTCATTAAGCATACCATTCAGAAAGTCCCTGCGGGCCGCAAGCTCTATCTGCGACGATTTCATCTCAATCGAAGGAGAGGGGCTTTCTCCGTCCGGGTTGCGGATCCGTGGAACAAGCTGCCGGACGAGATGGTGAAGATGCCGACGACCGCTCGGTTCAAAGTCTCCCTTGACCACAAGTGGCCTGAACTCTTTATATGAACACCACCCTGTACATAACTCCATGTCCCCCTACATGGCCTTGCTTTTTGCTTTTTGAGCCAAAAATTAACTAACTAACTGACTTATTTAAACTGTTGCTCCGTTTAACACTACCACCCGACATCTTGGATTCCCCTCCCTTGCAAGCATTCGAATAAGGTTTTGGGTTTGAGGATGATTTCCTCTCTCTTCCTTGCCCCAGCCTTGGGAGCCCTGTAACGGATTGTGGGCACTACCTAGTCTTTAGACTAAAAAGATAAGATATGAAGATATATACCCGATGGACTATTTTCGGTCTCTTTCGTCTGCCAAATTATATACTTACGTGCCGTGAGACTGAACTCCGAAACAATGTAATGCCAAAGCGAACTTCTTAACCATACAGCCATGCCTGCGCCACTATACACATGTATAGGCGCAGTGTGGTAAGTAGTTTGCTAACCAACCACAAGGTTGCTGGTTCAGTCCCACTGCGTGGCATCTTGGGCAAGTGTCTTCTGCTATAGCCCCGGGCCGACCAATGCCTTGTGAGTGGATTTGGTAGACGGAAACTGAAAGAAGCCTGTCGTATATATATATATATTTATGTATATGTATGTGTTTGTGTGTTTGTACCCCTAGCATTGCTTGACAACCGATGCTGGTGTGTTTACGTCCCCGTCACCAAGCGGTCGGCAAAAGAGACCGATAGAATAAGTACTGGGCTTACAAAGAATAAGTCCCGGGGTTGAGTTGCTCGACTAAAGGCGGTGCTCCAGCATGGCCGCAGTCAAATGACTGAAACATGTAAAAGAGTATGTATGTGCGTGTGTAGATATGCAGTTAAATAGGTAGGCATGTATAGCATAGGTGTGTATATACGTACACATGTATATACCACACACAGAAATACATATATCTTGAGTAGGCATTTGAAGATAGGAAAACATGATAAACAGATATAAACTTCTTATTTCTTATCTGTGATGGTTGTTTTGGCAGCTTCAGTGATATGTAAATATAAGGAAATATCAATATGTTTAATTATAAATATGTAAATACATATCCGTGTGTACGTGTCTGTTTGAGCTGGCAAAATCAGTAAGCTCGTTTGGGCAAAATGCTAAGCAGCATTTCTTACAACTCTTTTACATTTTGAGTTCAAATACCGCCTAGGTCGACTTTGCCCTTCACCCTTTCAATGTCGATAAAATAAAGAACCAGTCCCATACTGGGATCTTTTCGGTTTGAACGGCTGTTTTTTTTTTTAAATAATTTCTATGTAACTAAACACTTTTAAACTTCGTATACTGGTAGAATGTGTTTATAAAATATCTTTTTCTCTTGGCTTTATTGAGAAAATTCTATAGTTTGTAAGATATTTGTTGCTTTTTTTCTTCAATTTCTGCAATTTCAACCAATCAATGACGTCTATTGACGTAAAAAACATTCTGTGCCGTATGAATATGTCCCTCGTTTAAGAAACAGATTGGGTTTATTTACATTTCTGAAGAAAAAAAAGATACCCTTCCCCCCACCCTAACTAACTCTAACTAACCCTAACCCTAAAACAGATTGAAATGCAATAGATCGATACTAGGGTCGTAATTATGGGTGACAATTTCATATGACACCGCTAGAAACAACTGCCGTTCAAACCGAAAAGATCCCCATACTGGAGTCGATTGAAGATCGACTTCCCCCTCCCCACTAAAATTGCTGGCCTTGTGTTAAAATTCGAAATGCCTATTATTTTTTCGTTTACTCAAAGTTTAGTTGTTCTACCGGTATTGGATTGCTAGATGTGAAGTTGCATTCTGCGACCTTACGTAGCCCTTTTCTTATAGACTTTTGCAAAGCAAACAGGTTTTTGATAGAGACTGGAATTTCATCTCGACACCCAACATCTTCGACCAACCAGTCAGACTTATTGCAACCATTCCTAAAGCTACTTTTACAATTGGGATAATGATAACTTTACAGCAATTCCAGATTCTTTGAAGTTCATATTTTAGGTCCTGATATTTTGCCATTTCCTCACGTTCTTTTTCTACCACTCTTTTATTAAACGGTTATACAACATCGATTAAGTAACATACTCTTTCCTCTGTATTGAGTACGGCAAAATCTGGACGTGAACTTTTACCTTAACGTGGTAATATTCAATGTTGGCTGTGTGGTAAGTAGCTTGTTTACCAACCACATGGTTCCGGGTTCAGTCCCACTGCGTGGCACCTTGGACAAGTGTCTTCTACTATAGCCTCGGGCCGACCAAAGCCTTGTGAGTGGATTTGGTAGACGGAAACTGAAAGAAGCCTGCCGTATATATATTTTTAAATATATATGCGTGTGTGTGTTTGTGTGTCTGTGTTTGTCCCCCTAGCATTGCTTGACAACCGATGCTGGTGTGTTTATGTCCTCGTTACTTAGCGGTTCAGCAAAAGGGACCGATAGAATAAGTACTGGGCTTGCAAAGGAATAAGTCCTGGGGTCGAGTTGCTCGATTAAAAGGCGGTGCTCCAGCATGGCCCCAGTCAAATGACTGAAACAAGTAAAAGAGTAAAAGAGTATACCATTTCGTCATATCTTCAAATCTATATTTTTTTTTACACATTTGGCTGTGCATGGTTACTTATATTGTTTCCAGTCCAAACCCTCTGAGAAAACAGTTTGCACTCAGAAACCATATGCGCGGATCTTTTTTCACTTTGACCGGCAGATTTTTCAAAATAATTTCTATGTAACTAAACACTTTTAAACTTCGTATACTGGTAGAATGTGTTACATAAAACATTTTTTTTCTCTTGGCTTTCTTGAGAAAATTCTGTAGTTTGTAAGCTATTTGTTGTTTAATTTCTTGCATTTCGGCAATTTCAACCAATCAATGACGTCTATTGAGGTGAATTCAATTTCTGCGGTTGTTTGTCTACACATATGCTCTTCCCTCTCACTACACATTCTACATTCAGCCGAAATGTCATCCTTATTTTTGTTATTCCTGGTGTATCTTGCTATCCCTGCTTGATTCTTCGTAGCTAGACACCAGCTTTCTGTCTCGAGCAATTGCCGTTACCCCTTGTCTCGATATTTTTTAATACTTTGAAAAATACTTTCCGTGTAAACTTTGTTGTTCACATCATTACTTTCCAATTCCGAGAACACCACTTTTTTTTCCTTTCATCTAACGCATCCTCTATTCTCACTGCCATCAGAAGCGCACCTTCGTTGTCAACAACATAACCTCTTTACTTCTGCATCCGTACAGTTTTCAATATTTATCAATCCTCTTTAAGGCGGCGAGCTGACAGAAACGTTAGCGCGCCGGACGAAATGCTTAGCGGTATTTCGTCTGTCTTTACGTTCTGACTTCAAATTCTGCCGAGGTCGACTTTACCTTTCATCCTTTCGGGGTCGATTAAATAAGTACCAGTTACGCACTGGGGTCGATACAATCGACTTAATCCGTTTGTCTGTCCTTTTTTTGTCTTTTCTGTGTTTAGCCCCTTGTGGGTAGTAAAGAAATAAGCATTTCGTCTGCCGCTACGTTCTGAGTTCAAATTCCGCCGAGGTCGACTTTGCCTTTCATCCTTTCGGGGTCGATAAATTAAGTACCAGTTACGCACTGGGGATCGATGTAATCGACTTAATCCGTTTGTCCCCTCTGTGTTTAGCCCCTTTGGGTAGTAAAGAAATAGGTATTTCGTGTGTCTTTATGTTCTGTGTTCAAATTCAGCCGAAGTCGATTTTACCTTTCATCCTTTGGGGGTCGATAAATTAAGTACCAGTATCGTACTGGGTTCGATCTAATCGGCTGGCCCCCACCCCCAAAATTTCGGGCCTTGTACCTAGAGTAGAAAAGTATATTTATCAGTCCTCTTCTTCCGTCCTTTCTGTTGAAATACAAGTTGCCATCATCTGCCTGAGGGTATAAGATTGTCAGGCGAGCTGGCAGAAACGTTAACACGCTGGGCGAAATGCTTAGCGGTATTTCGTCTGCCGTTACGTTCTGAGTTCAAATTCCGCCGAGATCGACCTGTCTTTCATCCTTTCGGGGTCGATAAATTAAGTACCAATAACGCACTGGGGCCGATGAAATCAACTTAATCTGTTTGTCTGTCCTTTTTTGTCCCCTCTGTGTTTAGCCCCTTGTGGGTAATAAAGAAATAGGTATAGATTGTCAGCAACATAGTTTTTCTAGCTACTTTCTCAGGGTCTTTCTTTGTCCATTTGATTATTCCGGGACGATACCTGATGATGGATACGGCTCGTGAATCTATGGCAGTGATCATGTTTATGCTATTGAGTTTGGACTTTAGTAGTCATTATGTCCTTCGGAAATATTCTCTCCTGATTTTGCTATACCCTTTATGCTATTAGCTTCCAAGACCTTTAGATATTTATATCTGTTATTTGTATCAATCTTCCGAATTCTTTCTTCGTTCGGTAGATTTATTCCATCACTTTTATGATATTTCTTTCCCGTCTTCACAAGGGTTCAACACTTGAAAATACCTGACAAAGATCTCCAATTCCCTCCCAGTCTTCCCGTATAACTAACTTTAGGTCTTCTACGAATAACCATCTATGAATGGTTAACTATATCTTTATATTTTTCTAAGTTATGTCCTAATCTTGGAAGAACGAGATAACACAAGAGCTGATAGACTATCACCTTGGAATATAGCTCTGAACTTATTTTGACTTTTCTTAGTGGATTTCCTTCTGTTCTTTATTCCGTTTCCTATTTTTCATATTTACTCGTATCAATTTCCTTTGCACTCTAGGATTTCTTTTTTATCACATAAACTCGTATGATAACATGATACTTGGTGATATGTATATGGTATGATATGCGCTTCCATACACACAGACTGCCTTTTCTAACACTTCCGTAATTGGTGTTAAAGTTTCCTCACTGATGTTTGTTTTAATATAGATAAACTTTCCGTGAAGTCTTTCGAGTATTTTGATGTGGGTGCAGGCGTGGCTGGGTTGTAAGAAGTTTGCTTCCCATCCATATGAATCTGGGTCCAGTCCCACTGCATGGCATCTAGGATAGGTGTCTTCTACTAGGCCGACCAAAGCCTTGCGAATAGAGTTGATAGGCGGAAAATAAAAGGGATTGATGCTAGATGTGTCGAAACAATTGTAGTGATTAATAAAAATTCTCGTATTTCCTATCTTCCATTTTTCATTTACCATATATATATACATATATATATATGTGTGTGGGGGGGGGTAGACTTGCGGTCGTGGGATCGCGGGTTCGATTCCCAGACCGGGTGTTGTGAGTGTTTATTGAGCGAAAACACCTAAAGCTCCACGAGGCTCTGGCGGGGCGAGGGTGAACCCTGCTGTACTCTTTCGCCGCAACTTTCTCTCACCCTTTCTTCCTGTTTCTGTTGTACCTGTATTTCAAAGGGCCAGCCTTGTCATACAGTGTCACGCCGAATCACCCCAAGAACTACGTTAGGGGTACACGTGTCTGTGGAGTGCTCAGCCACTTCCACGTTAATTTCACGAGTAGGCTGTTCCGTTGATCGGATCAACTGGAACCCTCGTCGTCATAACCGACGGAGTGCCAAGAATATATATATATATAGCAATAATAATTCTCTAAACGAGATATAGACAGTAACTGCTCC
>NC_042998.1:197439174-197506674 GCF_006345805.1 Octopus sinensis | reverse complement strand
TATTCGAGTGTCAGCATCCCAGAAGGTCGACACAGAACAGACTCGTACCAAGACACAGATACACACAACAACCTGTACGCACACGTATCTATCTATCAATCTATCAATCTATCTAAATACACTCGATCGATCGGAGGAAGATAAAAGGATAGAGAGAAGAGGGGAAGAAAAAAAACGTGAAGAGTAAGAAAATAGCAATAAAACAACACTACAGCAACATCAACAAGTGCAATAACTTCAGTCGACAATGCCAGTAAGTAAACATACTCACTCACTCCCTCTTTTTTCCTCATCCATCCATCCATCTATCTTTCTATCATTAATGTCTATTTACCTACCGTTCATTCATCAATTTGCCTTCTTTTTGTCTCTGCATACGCCTATTTTCTTCTCTCTTACCTATTTCCTTCTCAATACACACTCACGCCCGATTTTTTTTCTTTTATACCAGATTCACAACTTCATCTTCTTCACCATAAAATCAATCATCTTACTCGAGATGGGGGGGCTTTTTTCTTCCCCCCACCCCTTAATACATCCTTCCTAGCTTTCAGAATCCTTTATTTACATTCTATTAAATGTGCAACAATGTCACGTGTATGTATCATTTGTGCACAGATTGTGCCACGAAAGTGTGTAAAATGCCATTTTTTTAAATACTAGGCACGTTTGTATAGAATCCATTCAGTTATGACATAATTGCATGAGATAGAACTGTTATGCAATGGTGTATGACATGTTTATGTTTGCATTATGTGTGTATATATATGTATATATATAAGGCGACAGAAGAAGGGGAATTGTCCTTGTTTTGTATGTCCTGTACTCTATTTTTTCTTGTTTAAGAAAAATGTCCATTTCCTTGGTTTTGTGTTTATGTTTTCGTTTCTCATTGTGTTCGACGTTTTATTATTTTTTTTGGTGTCCTGTACCCATATATGCATGTATATATACATGTAGAGGTAGGTACGTACATATATGTATGTATATATGCATATGTTTTATTTATTAATTTATATATATATATGTATATATAATGCCCCACTTGAAGATTAATGTGTATAATTGTTGGGTGAAATGCATGTAGAGGTGTGTGTATATATGTACGTATATACAGCTGTTACAGGAATATAGACACACACACACACACACGCACACACAATGTATATGATATGGGATATGTGTGTGCGTGAGCAAAAGTATTAACAGAGTGGTTGAAACAGCTATTTATACACATCCTTTTCACAGACATTTGTATGTGTATACATACTTGTGTCTAGCGACATCTCAACCATGGCCGTCCCCACTGCTAAAATGCACAAAAGATACACAGATAAACACAGTGGTGGGAAGAGCGGAAACTGTAAGAACCACAGCTGGTCGATAAGGTATGGCAATTGCCGATTGATAAATTTTCCTCTTCATATCTAGTAGACACGCCCCGACAGATTATGGAAGCACCAAAGTTATTCCCAATGCCTGATTCACTTCAGGTGCAAAAGGTGTTGTTGTCATAGGGCCCTGCTTGAAAAGGTTGAACATTTGCAAGTTGCTCTTGTCATAAGTAGATTTATATTATTTCATTTACTGTTATTTAGTATTAAATAAATTTTAAAAAAGAACCGCCTGGAAAAACCGTTATGTTTGATATAGTTTCGGGATCTGGCCTAGAGGACACCTGAAACAAAATCGAATGCTTAATCTATAACCTTACATTCAGTATTTATTATATCTTAAAGAAGTCTTTAAAGCTAAATAATGGAAGAAGCACCAGTGGAAGGCTATGTTTAGGGCATGAGTTGGCCCTAACCTGGCCTTGCACGTCACCAGGGGCACAATATTCAACTCACAAGTGGCTTGATCTACCCAACCGGTAAATAATTGTAGTACTTAAGTGGCGCAACTCCTAACTGTTATCAGTAGGAGAGTATGATGCTGCTACTGTTTTAGTCAACTTGAGTTGCAGCAGCTGTGAGTTGCTTTGAGAACTTTGGTCCGCAGCTGGTGATAACCATCTCTTCCATGCAGTGCCACCAAAATTCAATTAAGGGTATTAGCCTTAACTTACGCTTTTATGCAGACACTCTGAGCGTGTGTGTATGTGTGTGCGTGCGTGTATAAGTACCAGCGACCAGTTACATAATCCTGTATAGATTTTGTATATACATTCGTAACAAACGCATCCTTAGCAGTGTATTTGTGTGTGCGTGCGAGTGGGGGCGCGTACATGCATGCGTATAATGCCTCACCCATAAAAGGCCACATGTTTGGAGGACCAACACGGAATGTCTGTATGCATTGCAGTCCCATCAACTCCGCGCTGAAGCGCTTTTTGTCCTTTGTATCCCAAGGTGTACTCATCTATCTATTGGTGGGTTGAAAATCCATTTGGCCGAGTTTACAAAGGCGGAGCTTCTGTTGATGAGATCGTTGGCAAATTCCGTGCTGCATCTGCCGCAAAAAAAAAAAATAATAATAATAATTAATTAAATACTGGGGCTTGCTTCTCACCTGAGGAGGACCCATTGCAGAGAATTAGCAAACTTATTCCTTGCTCATGTCAGAAATAAAAAGCAAGTGGTTATAGTCGAAATCGAATTTACGACCACATACACAGTATCTATCTATCTATCTATCTATATATATATATATATATATTATATATATATATATATATATACGTGCTCATATGCAAGCTTATGCTTATGTATACACACAGATGTAGGTACATATACATGCATTTGTGTATAGACATGATATATATATATGTATGTATGTATATGTATAGTGAATTTTATATATGTGTATGTGTAGGTTTGTGTGTGTAAGTATGTATATAGACCCCTATTCATAGATCTATAGACATATGTATCCGTATATGTACATGCATACATCTATAGTCACACACGTATGTCTGTGTATGCCTGCATTCAACAGGCTGACGCGCATACATACATACATACATACATACATACATACATACATACATATACTGGCATGTAACTCTCTGTGTGTGTGTGTGTCAGTAGATTCTCTCTGAAAATAGCTTTTCACATTGCGTTGGTCCAAAAAAGGAGGTCTTGAGTTGAAAGTGGTTGGGTTCCGTATCTGCTGTCTTTTTTGTCACTGTCTGTCTGTCTGTCTGCCTCTGCTTTCATTTATTTATCTGTCTGTCTGTCTATCTTTCTATCTCACCAACTCTAAGTATGCGTATGTGCGTGCGTGTGAATCGGTATGTGCAGTCGCGTGAACGTGTACACATTGCATCAAAGTGTCTTCCTCGATGCGTCTGCTGCGTGTGTATATGTGCATGTCTAAACTTTACATGCATATATGTTTTTGTGTTTTTTTCTATCGACATACACCCCTCCCCCTCTCACCAACCTTCTCCCTCTCCACCCCCCTCACACTAAGGTTCCTCCTCTCTTTTACTATCTCACCCCCTCCTTTCTCTCATTTAGTTACGAAATCTGTTATAACCACGAGTGTCATCCGTCTCCGTACAACCACCACCTCCACCACCGAGCCAATGAGGGAGCCTCTACGCGAGCGTTCGGCCGACTAGAAACAGCAGGCAAATCTAGCTTTTTAGAAAGGGATGCATTGGAAGATGGGGTCCTAGATTCCACTGCACATTGGATAAATGGGATTGGTACGAGTAGAATGCTTAGATCAGAGTCTGCTTGAAAAGGGCTAGCCTAGGGCTAAACAGCGCCAACATGATCATCACTAATATGGCCACAAGAATCTCTGCTATAACCACCCCTACAACTTCCATACAATTATCATTGTCATTATCACAATTATAACAATCACTACCATAACTACTAGTCATTATCACAACCACCGCCACCACCACCATCTTGTCTGCATGCTTAGTAAATTAAAAAGCAAAACATTTAAGTATGGTTGTTGAATCATTTATTAGCCTTAGCCATAACCATGGAAACCAGCTCTCTCCCACCTCGGAGCTGTTGTTGTTGTTGTTGTTGTCTAATGCTAGGTCCTAACATCACTGGATGATGAGAGCACAATTCATTTATCTAAGGTAACAAAAGGACAATTCTTATTTGTATTTTGAAGAGGAGAGGACGACAGTTGTCTCTTTTTCAGGGGTCTCTGTTATGGTGAGAAGAAGGGAGGAAGTTACCTTTAACCAGAAGATCTGACCCAGCACTAAGGGCACTCGGAACAAATGTTGATTCTCTGCTTATCTGAATGTCAGATTATTGTCCCTTATTAATAGCTGTTGATCTCTTAATTTACATGTGCACCAGAACACACTCTTTCATTGCCCTGTTTAATTGCCCTCATTTTGTTGGGTATCAGGAGTAACAGAAATAAAAAACCTTGGTCCAAAAAAGGAGGTCTGGGTTGAAAGTCGTTGGGTTTCATATTTCCTGTCTTTTTTGTCACAGTCTGTCTGCTTCTCTGTTTAAGTATCTGTCTATCTTTCTATTTCACTAATAGTCTTTAGTTGTGAGTGTTAATTTCCTCATTTACATAAGTATCAAATGGTACTCTCTGAAGTAAAGGTGTTAATCTCTAAATTTACAGATGTACTAAATTCATCATCATCATCATTTAACGTCTGCTTTCCATGCTAGCATGGGTTGGACGGTTCAACTGGGGTCTGGGAAGCCCGAAGGCTGCACCAGGCCAGTCAGATCTGGCAGTGCTTCTACAATTATTCTCAGCGAAAGATTTTAATCCTTTCCTTTACAAAGTGATCCAAGTGACCTATATTTGTCTTTAACTGCTCAAAACAACATACACCGTTCCTTCAGCTGTTGGTTCCCCCACACTAATCCTTAATTGTATTTCAAGTAAGGGTATTTTTATTCCAATTGTCCTCACATGTCTAAACTGATGAAACCACTCAGCTATTTATTATTCCAGAAGTCATTTGGAAACAAACGCTCACACCTAAATGGAGAATAGGCTTCTATACAGTTTCCATCTGCCAAATTTCACTCACAGGGCATTGGTTAGTCAAAGGCTTTAGTAAAAGGCACTTGCCCAAGATGCCACTCATTGTGATTGAACCAAAACCTTGTAGTTACAAAGTTAACTTTACAACACGTTCTCAATAATATCAGGTGATATAATTATTCTAATGCTACTGCCAATTACATAGGGTTATATAAACATTCTAATAGTTAAGCCCATTGTCAACCCTATAAAGTTATATAACAGCTATCATCCTTGTTGTCAAAAAATCTACTTATTGCTCTAACAGATAGCCTTGTTTTTGGCATGAGAGAATCGAACAGCTTTATGAAACAGTATAAATACAACAAAATAACCCAGTGTTGAAACCACAAGGAACCCAGTACCACAATGTGTTTAACTAGAAGCTTTCTGATTGGTCATTACTTCACTACATATATTGATAGATTTCCCCTCAAATCCTCACTGTTGACTGCATAAATGCTGAGAAAATATTAAGTCATTGACTAATATTGTTTTGTTGTTTTTTTATTCTGCATGTTTATTTATAGTTAGCTTTTGAATATTCTCAGTATTATACTAATATTAATTAACCTATTCATTTCTAGTTTACTCCTATGATACATTAACATTACCAGTGATTGTCCACAGGCAACTTTTAAATGACCCTTTAGCTTTGTGAACAGTGACCTAGAAAACATTTTGTAACCAGAGACACCTAGTCTTAAGACAAATGATACACCTCTCACTTGACAGTCTAATCACGTCCACTGGTGCCGTGACACAGATAGTAAACATTGCACAAATTTAATGTCATTTATTTGCACCTCGACAGTACATGCCTTGCTTGACAATCCAGTCTTGTTCAATAGCACCAAGATAGATGCAGTTGTTTGACTTGTTAGAAACAGCAACTGAATCTCTTAGAACCACACTTATACTATCTTTAAAAAAAGGACACGTTAGATATTGTAGTAATAGATACTGTATCTTTGGATAAAAGAGGGTCATGGAAGGAATTGATGTGGGGTTAACAACTGCATATTTCACAAACATTTAAAAACAATATCATAATCATCATTAGATGTCCGCTTTCCATGCTGGCATGGGTTGGACGGTTTCACTGAGGGCTGGCAAACCAGATGGCTGCACCAGGCTCCAATCTGATCTGGCAGGGTTTCTACAGCTGGATGCCCATCCTAACGCCAACCACTCCGAGAGTGTTGTGGGTGCTTTTATGTGTCACCTGCATGAGGGCCAGTTTGGTGGTACTGGTAAACGGCCACGCCCAAATGGTGCTTTTTATGTGCCTCCTGCACAGGAGCCAGTCCAGCGGCACTGGCGACGACCTCGCTCGAATGTTTCACATGTCACCAGCACAAGTGCTAGTAAGGCAACACGGTAACGACCACACTCGAATGGTGCTTCTTACGTGTCACTGGCACGAAGGCCAGCTTGTTTAGAAAATTTAAAAAAAGAGATGATTATATATTTATCCTACATCTATTGTCCTCTCATCATCAGAGCTATCTACCTATAGGAGATCATTACTGTGAACTTCTTTGTTGAAATTCCGTTATCTATTTCTAATTGTAAGGTGACCTGAAGCAATTTTAAAATAATTAACCTGTCTCCCACAAACAATAAAACTCCTTCAAAGTATATAAACTCACAATTCTTGAACCCCGACCCCCACATTGCTCTTCTATTTATTATAACTAAAGGTAACTTAAGGTGGCAAGCTGGCAGAAACGTTAGCACGCCGGGCGAAATGCTGTAGCCGTATTTTGTTACGTTGTGAGTTCAAATTTCGCCACAGTCGACTTTGCCTTTCATCCTTTCGAGGTCGATTAAATAAGTACCAGTTACGCACTGGGGGTCGATGTAATCGACTTAATCCCTTTGTCTGTCCTTGTTTGTCCTCTCTGTGTTTAGCCCCTTGTGGGTAGCAAAGAAATAGGTATTTCGTCTGACGTTACGTTCTGAGTTCAAATTCCGCCAAGGTCAACTTGGCCTTTCATCCTTTCGGGTCGATAAATTAAGTACCAGTTATGCACTGGGGGTCGATATAATCAACTTAATCCGTTTGTCTGTCTTTGTTTGTCCTCTCTTTGTTTGGCCCCTTGTGGGTAGTAAAGAAATATATAACTAAAACTAACTTCCTACCTGTTTATGACAACCCATAATTGCTAAGACTGCTTCATAAAATGTTTCCCTTTTAGAGCTTGAATGGAATTCAGCCCTAAGTAATGGTTCACCTTTTACATGGTACACACATACCTTTACTTCTAACATACTGAACTCCCTTACATTAACACAAATATACAACACACAAACACTCACACACACCAAGTCTTTTGTCCTCTAACCCTTATTTTCCCTACTATTGATATCATCTCTGCTCATTTCAACATCTACAGACTCTGGACCCTAATTATATTAAGTTATTACAATTCTCTATCTCTCTCTTCTCTCATACAAAACTATTTGTAAAAAATATTTTTTACATGAGAAGCAGGGGCTCTCCTCCACCTCCTCCAGGAACTCCATATGCATGTCTTTAACAACTCCACCACCCCAGTAAAATCAAATGACTAAACCTGCTGTAATTTAACATAATCCCTTAATCATTGTTTATCTCACATTGATAGAACAGTAAGACTTAAATATTCAACAACTCTTCCTGCCTTCCTTATCTTCAGACTTTACAAAAGCTACAAGTTTTCCTCTTGCCTTTCCTTGTCCTCAGTCAACCTATGTAAAAAAAAAAATAAACTACTAGCCCTCACTTCTCTCTCACTCTCTCTCTCTCTCCCTTGTACTCTCATTATCCTCAGAGTAACACATAACACAAATCTGCAAACTGCCAAGTTTCACACCAAATAGGTGATGTGTGCTACTCATCGGGTCCTATTTATAAATTCTTTAAAAATTACCTGAAAACTAAAAGTACCCAGCTGCTTTGCCTTTTTCTTAGTCATGAGTTTCCTGTGGCTTACAAAAGTCCCTGAGGTAAATTAAAGAACAGATGTGCAATTTCTGAAGGGATCTGATAAAACTGATATAAAACAGGGAAGAGCAGATAGTGAAAAGTTTAGAGTAATGGGTGTAGTTGTTATACCTGTATAGGTGTGCATGTAAGGGTTATTATAGTTAAATGTAATAGACAGAGCTATGTCTATGTAGGTATGTTTTATATATGTGTATATATGAAAGTATACATGAAAGTGAAAGAGATAGGCTAATGAATAACAGTTTTATATTTGTGTTGTGCATGTGTGTGTGTCTGAAAATAATTGAGTAAGAAATAGAGTAATCTATATGGTTTGTATACGTAAGTGTGTATGTGAGAGAAACATCTAAATATTTTTTACATATACATTTTTGGCATTAAGGTTTGGTGAAATTGATATTCAAGTAGTTTGATGATTACATTTCGTGTATATGAATTCGTTAAATTAGTTAATAATATATTTAATAGAGGCCTCGTGCCAATGGTAAAATTTAATATAAGAAAAATGTTAAAAAAGATAACTAGAGATGACTAAGTCAGTGAAGGGTTTCGGAGATTAGTAAGCGAGAAATATCTGGTGAAGAAAAATATTAGTCAATTCATCATCATCATCATCATCATCATCATCATCATCATCGTTTAACGTCCGCTTTCCATGCTAGCATGGGTTGGACGATTTGACCAAGGGCTGGCGAACCAGATGGTTGCACCAGTCTCCAATCTTGATTTGGCAGAGTTTCTAGAGCTGGATGCCCTTCCTAATGCCAACCACTCCGAGAGTGTAGTGGATGCTTTTACATGCCACCGGCACGGGGGCCAGTCAGGTAGTACTGGCAACGACCTCGCTCGAATCTTTTTACACATGCCACCGGCACAGGTGCCAGTAAGGTGATTCTGGTAACGATCACGCTAAAATGGTGTCTTTTACGCACCACTGGCATGGATGCTGCATAAATACATACATCATCATCGTTTAACGTCCGCTTTCCATGCTAGCATGGGTTGGACGATTTGACCAAGGGCTGGCGAACCAGATGGTTGCACCAGTCTCCAATCTTGATTTGGCAGAGTTTCTAGAGCTGGATGCCCTTCCTAATGCCAACCACTCTGAGAGTGTAGTGGGTGCTTTTTACATGCCACTGGCACAGGGGCCAGTCAGGTGGTACTGGCAATGACCTCACTCGAATCCTTTTACACATGCCACCAGCACAGGTGCCAGTAAGGTGACTTTGGTAACGATCACAGTCAATTACAAATATTATTTTCATTTTCCAGTGAATATGAAAGATAATTTTAAACATGTTTCAGCTTTATTCTGTTTTCATCAGCAAAGTTTAGACTTCACTGTATTTATTGAAATAATGAGGAAATAATTAGTTGGTGTAGAAAAATAGAATTGTTTAGAATAATAAATTGCATTAGCACAAAACCCTGCATTTTAGAGAGGGCTCTATGTCAACAGAATTGACCTAAATACATGACTGGTATTGATTTTGTGACCATTTTTTTTATCAGAGAAATGAATGTTAAATAAGACTTTGGCATGATTTAATGTTGTGATGACATTTTCCTTTCTTAATATTTTCAAAGTAACGAACATAGACAGTAATTAGTGTTCACAACTTAAAAGTTATTCATAACTTTAGATCATCATCATCATCATCATCGTTTAACGTCTGCTTTCCATGCTAGCATGAGTTGGACGATTTTGACTGAGGGCTGGTGAACCAGATGGCTACACCAGGCTCCAATCTTGATCTGGCAGAGTTTCTACAGCTGGATGCCCTTCCTAACGCCAACTACTCCGAGAGTGTAGTGGGTATTCAGGGGAAATATATACATGTATACATGTGCACACACACACACATGATAAAGAATAAAATTATGTTTCAAGCTGCTGCCTCATCAGACTAGGGCTTATCCTGGTTAGTGAAGCATATAAATCACTACGGATGGGTTACCAGTTTGTTGTAAGGTTAAATCTCTAATCCACCCAGCTACTACTGCTACACATTTTCACCTGAGTAGTCCAGAGCAGTTTTAAATGAAGTATGTTACTCAAGGACACATGCTCTCCTGTCCAGAGACTGAAGACATGACATTACAATAGAGAGATAGAGAATCAAACTAATACTAGGTGTAGAATTTAAGTTCCTCTTGGAAATGAAAGTGAGGGTGAATGTCCTCTCTTCCTGTGAATTTGTTAAAAGGTGAGTGGTTATGGCAAAAATGGTTAGAGTGGATGAGATTACTGTAGCTTAGCAAAGTACAGGTTCAAAAGAGAGCACTTGCCTTTGGCAGTCACAGTGATCATGGATTTGTGCAGTTCTCCCACTGACACTAAACAGAGATCCTCCTGTATCAAGAAAGTAGTATCAATTATGTCTGGACACATAAGAGGTGCAGCAACATCAAAGGAAGATTAACCATGAAGATAGCTTTCGTCTGTGACAGATGCACAGGGGCAATAAACACCACAGATGCTCAGAAAACAGATTCCATCACATGCCAGGGGGAGAAACTAGAAGTAGTTGATAGCTTCCGCTACCCAGGTGACCAAGTCTGTTGTTGGGGTGGATGCTCAGAGAGTGTTACCACTAGAATAAGAATAGCCTGAGCAAAGTTCAGAAAGCTTCTATCCCTACTGGTGACAAAGGGCCTCTTACTCAGAGTGAAAGGTAGATTGTATGATGCATGTGTGCAAATTGCCATGCTTCACAGCAGTGAAACATGGGCTGTGACTGCTGAAGACATGCGTAGGCTTGAAAGAAATGAAGCTAGCATGATCCGCTGGATGTGTAATGTCAGTGTGCATACACGACAGAGTGTAAGTGCCCTGAGAGAAATGCTGGACATAAGAAGCATCAGATGTGACATGCAAGAGAGACGTTTGTGTTGGTATGGTCATGTACTATGGATGGATGAGGAGAGCTGTGTGAAGAAGTGCCAATCCCAAGCAGTGGAAGGAATCCAGGATAGAGGTAGACCCAGGAAGACAGGGATGAGGTGGTGAAGCAGGACCTTTGAATATTGGGCCTCACAGAGGCAATGATGTAAGACCAAGACCTCTGGAGGTATGCTGTGACTGAGAAAACCCAGCAAATAAAGTGAGTTCACAGCTGTAACCTACACTAGTGTTGCATAACCAGCCCACTCAAAAAGTACCTTGGACCGTAGGGCAACATGCCATGCTTGAGGAGACCTATTGAGTCAAGTATATCAACAGCAAAATCAAAATCAAAATCAAATCAAATCACAGTCAAATGGAAGTTGTAGTTGTGGTCCCCTTGTCAGTGGCACATAAAAAGCATTATCCGAATGTGGCCAATGCCAGTGCCACCTCAACTGGCTCCTGTGCCGGTGGCACATAAAAAGCACCATCTGAACATGGTCAATGCCAGCCCCCTCTGACCCCTATGCCGGTGGCACATACAAAGCACCCACTACACTATCGGAGTGGTTGGCGTTAGGAAGGGCATCCAGCTGTAGAAACACTGCCAGAGCATACTGGAGCCTGGTGCAGTCTCCTGGCTTCCCAGACCCCAGTCGAACCGTCCAACCCATGCCAGCATGGAAAACGGACGTTAAATGATGATGATGATGTATTTATATGTAACGTATACTTTTTATTTCATTCCTTACTCTTTCCCTTTCATTTTACCTCTTCCTCCTTATCCTCTTCCTACACCATCATCATCATCATCATCATCGTTTAACGTCCTTTTTCCATGCTAGCATGGGTTGGACGGTTTGACCGGGGTCTGGGAAGCCAGGAGGCTGCACCAGGCTCCAGTCTGATCTGGCAGTGATTCTACAGCTGGATGCCCTTCCTAACGCCAACCACTCCGTGAATGTAGTGGGTGCTTTTTATGTGCCATCTGCACAGGGGCCAGATGAGGCTGGCAAACGGCCACGATCGGATGGTACTTTTACATATCACCGACACAGATGCCAGTGACACATAAAAGCACCAACTGATCGTGGCCGTTTGCCAGCCTCATCTGGCCCCTAACTTGTCTTTGTAATAATGTCTCCTTCAACCAACACATCATCATCATCATTAAGGCATTGAGCTGGCAGAATTGTTAGCACACTGGGCAAAGAGGATTAGCAGCATTTCACCCATCTTTACATTTTGAATTAAAATTCCTCAGTGGTTGATTTTGCTTTTCATTGTTTCAGGGTCGATAAAATAAGTACAAGATTAGCACTGGGGTTAATGTAATCAATTTAACCCCTCTCCTGAAACTGTTGGTCTCGTGCCAAAATTTCAAGCCATTAGTAGTAGTAGTAGTAGTAGTAGTAGTAGTAGTAGTAGTTCTTTGTATAAACACACAGACAGACAGATCAAATATTGCTTATTAATTATTACAAACTTTTAATGTCAAAAGCTCTGTTTGGCATTTGGCACAGTTACAAGAGTCTGTAGATTTTGCCAGATTATGAACTCGTTTGCTATGACTGAGATCATCTGAGTTAGTCTCAGTTGAATGACAAATTGGCACGAGAGAATCTCTTATGGGTGGCAGAACTGGGACAGAATTAGAAGTCATAGTCACAAGATAACATGGTTTATCATATGTTAACTCTTGACTGCAAAAGTTTTCACGACTTTTCTTTAAATCTCATTGATATTATAGGCGGCGAGCTGGCAGAACGTTATCACGCCGGGCGAAATGCGTAGCCGTATTTCGTCTGTCTGCACGTTCTGAGTTCAAATTCCGCCGAGGTCGACTTTGTCTTTCATCCTTTCGGGGTCGATAAATTAAGTGCCAGTTACGCACTGGGGTCGATGTAATCGACTTAATCCGTTTGTCTGTCCTTGTTTGTCCCCTCTATGTTTAGCCCCTTGTGGGTAGTAAAGAAATAGGTATTTCGTCTGCCATTACGTTCTGAGTTCAAATTCCGCCGAGGTCAACTTTGCCTTTCATCCTTTCGGGGTCGATAAATTAAGTACCAGTTACGCACTGGGGTCGATATAATCGACTTAATCCATTTGTCTGTCCTTGTTTGTCCCCTCTATGTTTAGCCCCTTGTGTGTAGTAAAGAAATAGGTATTTCGTCTGTCTGTACGTTCTGAGTTCAAATTCTGCCGAGGTCGACTTTGCCTTTCTTCCTTTCGGGGTCGATAAATTAAGTACCAGTTACGTACTGGGGTCGATATAATCGACTTAATCCATTTGTCTATCCTTGTTTGTCCCCTCTATGTTTAGCCCCTTGTGGGTAGTAAAGAAACTGATATTATTGTGTGCCCATAGGAATCCAAATTGAACAAGTAGACCTATCATACACAGGCAGTTGGTCAAAGCAGAATATATATATGATCTACACTACCAGTGCATCAGCTTATTTAGGAACCATTCTGTAGAGATAGACATAGTATAAGTGTGCAGTTTTATAGTTTTTGCAGAAACAGAACAAAAATAAATCTAACAGCAAGAAAAGCTAGAGTAAGTGGTAAGTGTACAAACTAACAGGATGTTAATCTGTACTAAATTTAAGTCAACAGTAACAGTTTTAATGGATAATGCAAATACAAGTGTAACAGTATGTACCAACTGACTAAAAGTAAATATACAATCTAAAAGTACATATGGATAGACCAAATATAACCTTACAGTGCAACACTGTGTAAAGTTACATCATGTATAAGTGTAAAGATAGAACAAGATTAAGAGTTACACTATAAACTGATACATCTAAGGTAAGTGTAAAATTTTAAAGTATTTTAAGTGTATCAGACTGCCAGAAGAGAATGTGCACAATGATCAAGATTAATTTAAGGGATATATTTCTTTATTGCCCACAAGGGGCTAAACACAGAGGGGACAAACAAGGACAGACAAACGGATTAAGTTGATTACATCAACCCCAGTGCATAACTGGTACTTAATTTATCGACCCCAAAAGGATGAAAGGCAAAGTCGACCTCGGTGGAATTTGAACTCAGAACGTAACAGCAGACGAAATACCCGCTAAGCATTTCGCCCGGCGTGCTAACGATTCTGCCAGCTCGCCGCCTTAATTTAAGGAATATGTGTAGATAGACTAATACTAAGTTCACATGTATAATGCAGCAGTTTGTAACAATAGATCGAATATTAGTGTATAATATAACAATGCATATAGATTGATCAATGATAAATGTTTAATATATCGCTATTTATAGGTGGGCCAAGTATAGGTGTACCAAATATTTGTATTGACAGAAAGATGAAGACAAATTGTACAGTGTTTCGGTATGTAAAGATATATCCAGTGTAAATGTACAATTTAGCATTATATATTCCTTCACCAAAAGAAGGAGTTGCAGAAGGTTAAAGATAGATCAAAAACAAGTGTATAATCTAACAGTATGTGAACATAGATCTAATAACAGTGTATAGTGTATAAAGCCAGGGAAATGCACATATACAGTGCAACAGTATATACAAATAGTACAATTGAAAAAGGCGGCGAGCTGGCAGACACATTAGCACGCCAGGCGAAATGCTTGGCGGTATTTCGTCTGTCGTTACTTTCTGAGTTCAAATTCCGCCGAGGTTGACTCTGCCCTTCATCCTTTCGGGGTCGATAAATAAAGTACCAGTTTTGCATTGGGATCGATGTAATCGACGTAATCCTTTTGTCTGTCCTTGTTTGTCCCCTCTGTATTTAGCTTCTTGTGGGTAGTAAAGAAATAGATATTTCATCTGTCGTTACGTTCCGAGTTCAAATTCCGCCCAGGTCGACTCTGCCTTTCATCCTTTCAGGGTCGATAAATAAAGTACCAGTTTCGCATTGGGGTCGATGTAATCGACTTAATCCGTGTGTCTGTACTTGTTTGTCCCCTCTGTGTTTAGCCCCTTGTGGGTAGTAAAGAAATAGGTATTTCGTCTGCCGTTACGTTCTGAGTTCAAATTCCGCCGAGGTCAACTTTGCCTTTCATCCTTTCGGGGTCGATAAATAAAGTACCAGTTATGCGCTGGGGTCAATGTAATCGACTTAATCCGTTTGTCTGTCCTTGTTTGTCCCCTCTGTATTTAGCTCCTTGTGGGTAGTAAAGAAATAGATATTTCATCTGTCGTTACGTTCCGAGTTCAAATTCCACCGAGGTCGACTTTGCCTTTCATCCTTTCGGCGTCGATAAATGAAGTACCAGTTGCGTACTGGGTCGATGTAATTGACTTAATCCTTTTGTCTGTCCTTGTTTGTCCCCTCTATGTTTAGCCCCTTGTGGGCAACAAAGAAATATATAGTACAACTGAAAGTGAATAACATATGAGTATATACTGATAGATCACATGTATATGTGCAATGAAACTACATGTAGAGATGTATCACTAATAAACGTACAGTAAATCACTATGCACAATCAGTGTAAGTGTGTATGATATAACAATATAATGTAAAGCCAAGAGTAACTATATCTCAAATAGCCCAAGGAGAAAAGTGCAGTGTAATGATAAGAGCAGGTTGTCCAACCGTCAGCGTACAATTTTTTCAGTTTGTGCAGATAAGCTAAGAGTAAACGAGAGAGTGAGTATAAATAGATATGTATAAAGATATCTACAGACCATGCCAAATATACATTGTGGGAGTATGTATAATCTGGCCAAGAGTATATTCAGCTCTGTGTACAGATTTACAATACAAAGATTTTAGAGTAAGATTGTGTTCAAAAAGGCCGAAAATAAATGCACAATCAAACAGTATGTACAGATAGGTTAAGTATATATGTACAGTGTAATAGCATGTACATATATATATATATATATATTATAAAATGAGATAGGGGTTGAAAATTCAACCCACCATGGGATAATTTTCTAATTTTGTAGTATGTTTCTCCATTTTCTAATTTTGTAGTTATATATATATATATATATATATATATATATATATATATATATATATATATATATATAATATATATATATATATGGCGCATGAGTGGCTGTGTGGTAAGTAGCTTGCTTACTAACCACATGGTTCTGGGTTCAGTCCCACTGCGTGGCATCTTGGGCAAGTGTCTTCTGCTATAGCCTCGGGCCGACCAATGCCTTGTGAGTGGATTTGGTAGTATTATGTACAAGTTATATCAAATATAATCGTCGTCGTCATCATTAAATGATGATGATGATAATGATGACAAATGTAGTTGGGCAAAGTTTAAGGGTACAGTATCCCTTAACCCTTTAGCATTTAAACTGGCTTAATCCAACCAAAAATATTCTACTTGTTTTACGTTCAAAGAGGCCAGGTCTGGTTTCTCACACCTACCCTACATCATCATCATCATCATTGTCATTGTTTAACGTCCGCTTTCCATGCTAGCATGAGTTGGACGATTTTGACTGAGAGATGGCGAACCAGATGGCTGCACCAGGCTGCAATCTTGATCTGGCAGAGTTTCTACAGCTGGATGCCCTTCCTAATGCCAACCACTCCGAGAGTGTAGTGGATGCTTTTTACGTGCCACCGGCACGGGAGCCAGTCAGGCGGTACTGGCAATGACCTCGCTCGAATCTTTTTACACATGCCACTGGCACAGGTGCCAGTGAAGCGACGTTGGTAATGATCACACTCGAATGGTGCCCCTTTTACAAGCCACTGGCACAGGAGCCAATCAGGCAGTACTGGCAATGACCTCGCTCGAATCTTTTTACACATGCCACCGGCACAGGTGCCAGTAAGGCGACGTTGGTCATTCTAAAAAATAGATGCCTCATCAAAATTTCATAGCTACAAGATAATGCATGATTAATTCAGAGCAGTGTAAACAAATAAGCATAACATTTGACAGAATGATAAGAAAGCTAAAGGGTTAAAGAACACATTTACAGAACTGGTTGACAGAGATAAAAAAATTGGCAGTGTGTACAGATGTGTGAAATGCAAGTATGCAATGTAACATTTGTGAAGGTAGATCATGTACAAGTGCATTTTCACTTGAGTAGGTATAACAGTACATACATATCAACCAATGGTAACTGCAACAGATGTAACGATAAACCAATACTAAGTGGCCTATATAATAATTTGAGTGTGTGTGTGTAGGTAGGTAGGTAAGCAGGTAGGTGGTTGGGCTGCTTTGGTAGGTAGCTAGGTAAAAATGTTCTGTGTAAAATTCATTACAAATGGCCCAAGTGTGGAACCAAGAATAGATGTACAGGTTAACTTTGAGTATATTATGTAACAGTATATATAGATATTCCGAGAGTACCTGTATAATTTTATATACTGGTAAGACCAAGCCTAAATATGTACGGCATGACCAAAAGACAAGACAAGGTTTATAGTATACTAGTGTGTATAGTGAGTTAAAGTGTAATTTTACTTTTAGTCCCACAAAACTATGTGCAGAAATATCAAGAACAGTTATATATTCTCATGTATACAAATACATTTAGTATAAATGGTTCAACTTTACGTACATATATAGGCGTAGGTGTGGCTGTGTGGTAAGTAGCTTGCTTACAAACCACATGGTTCTGGTTTCAGTCCCACTGCGTGGCCCGTTGGGCAAGTGTTTTCTACTATAGCCTCGGGCTGACCAAAGCCTTGTGAGTGGATTTGGTAGACGGAAACTGAAAGAAACCTTTTGTATATATATGTATATATATATATGTGTGTGTGTGTGTATATGTTTGTGTGCCTGTGTTCGGCCCCGCCCAATATCACTTGACAACCGATGCTGGTGTGTTTATGTCCTCGTAACTTAGCAGTTCGGCAAAAGAGACTGATATAATAAGTACTAGGCTTACAAAGAATAAGTCCTAGGGTCAATTTGCTCGACTAAAGGCGGTGCTCCAGCATGGCCACAGTCAAATGACTGAAACAAGTAAAAGAGAATACATTTGGGCCATTTATGTTCAATCTTAGAACATTTCTATCTACCTGCTTACTTACCTACAACCTACCCACCCACCTACCAACCTACATAGCAGTCCAAACCTCACTCTCTCTCCCTCTCTCTCTCTCTCTCTCTCGCTATATATATAGCTATCATGTGGAGGTGCAATGGCCCAGTGGTTAGGGTAGCGGACTTGCGGTCGTAGGATCGCAGTTTTGATTCCCAGACTGGGCGTTGTGAGTGTTTATTGAGCGAAAACACCTAAAGCTCCACGAGGCTCTGGCAGGCGGTGGTGGCGATCCCTGCTGTACTCTTTCACCACAACTTTCTCTCGCTCTTTCTTCTGTTGGCCTGCTCGCTTAGCCAGCGGAGTGGCGTCATTTAAAGGCTAAAACAATGCAAAGCGCATTGTGACCAGCAATGTGTAGCAACATCTGATAGCCTGGTCAGTCACGGTGATAAAGCTATCACAATATTTAGAACTAGGCTAAATGTAAGCATTAGGTGTAACAGTACATACAGATAGACCACTTATAACAGCACAGCATGACTGTTTGTAGAAATTGACCAAGTTTACACACTCAGTGAAATAATATGCACAAACACAGGAGGTATGGATTAAAGCACAGCACTATGTACAGGATACAAAATGCAAGTTTACAAAATCACATTTTGTACAGAGTGAGAAGCTACAAGTATATATGCAGTGTAATAGTGTGTACAAGTAGACCATGTACAACATATCCCACTGTGCAGCTATACTATGCAAATGTGTATATTACAACAGTATGTAGAGATAGATGAAATTTAATTCACAATCAATCACCTGTAGTTACTACATCGCTATGTGCAGGTACCCCAATGGTACCCCGATGGTAAACACTCGAATGTTTTTATAGGAATGAAGTTTTTACAGAAAAGCTGCATGAGATATGTGTATTTGTGTCTACAAATACACGGCTGCCTGTCTACGTTGCAGCATTCCTGGTGTGCTACATATACTTCTTCTCGAGTTACCAATTGCTGTTATCCTGATACATTGGAAGATATTCTTTGAATACAAGCGATAATGATGTAGATGATGGAAATGGTTGTGGTGGTGGTTGTGGTTACTTTGTGTGTTAAGTATGATAGCGATGCTGTTAGTAGTGACAGTGAAGACAGCCATGAGGATGTTGGTTGTTTATGATGACGATGATGATGATTATGATGATGATGGATTGAGGTTTGGTGGTGGTTGCTACAATAGAATTCAGTTTAGTGACAATGACAATAATCATCATCATCGTTTAACGTCCGTTTTCCGCGCTAGCACGGGTTGGACAGTTCGACCGGGGTCTGATAAGCCATGGAGGCTGCACCAGGCTCCAGTCTTGATCTGGCAGAGTTTCTACAGCTGGATGCCCTTCCAAACGCCAACCACTCCACGAGTGTAGTGGGTGCTTTTTACGTGCCACCTGCACAGGTGCCAGGGGGTCCGGCATCGGCCACGATCGGTTGGTGCTTTTAACGTGCCACCAGCACGGAAGCCAGCCAAGGCAGCACTGGCAACGGCCACATTTGGATGGTGCTTTTTATGTGCCACCGGCACAGGAGCCAGTCGGGGCAGCACTGGCATCGGCCAAATGAGAATAATGGTGGTAATAATAATGATGATGGTAGCAACAATGATGCTGGTTGTATTGTTGGCAATGATTCACTGACCTCTGACCATCGTCACATGAATTCGGAGAGCAACAGAGGAGAGAAGGTTTTTGTTGTTGCACAACATCTCAGCATTAATCAAGCAGATTTCAGCTGAATGACTCGGTGTCAACTACAATCCATTGTTACAGGATACACCATTACCACTCTGTGGTTGAAGACCATTGTCAGCATTTTGACGAGCGATGATTAATTATTGTGCACGGCATTTTAATTTAGACGTGAACTTTTCCTGTCCTGTCTGTTTCTAGGTATCGGTAGATTTAGTTTGACTACACTGAATTTGCTAAAGTAAACTCAATGCAAACATGGTGACTACTGGTACTCTGCATCCCAGAACATTGTTTGGTGTACAGAACACTACTGGAGTTTAGGGGATTGGGTATTTAGTAAGGGCTAAAGTTTCATTAAATAACAATATGCACTTTTCACAACCTGTTACAATTTGAAATGTGCTCTATTATATTCTTCATAGTTTAGGCGATCTGGCAGAATCGTTAGCATGCCGGGCGAAATGCGTAGCCGTATTTCATCTGCCGTTACGTTCTAAGTTCAAATTCCGAGGTCGACTTTGCCTTTCATCCTTTCAGGGTCGATAAATTAAGTACCAGTTATGTACTGGGGTCGATGTAATTGACTTGATCCCTTTGTCTGTCCTTGTTTGTCCTCTCTGTATTTAGCCCCTTGTGGGTAGTAAAGAAATAGAAATAGGTATTTCGTCCTGCCGCTACATTCTGAGTTCAAATTCTGCCAAGGCCAACTTTGCCTTTCATCCTTTCGGGGTCGATAAATTAAGTACCAGTTACGCACTGGGGTCGATGTAATCGACTTGATCCGTTTGTCTGTCCTTGTTTGTCCCTTCTGTGTTTAGCCCCTTGTGGGTAGTAACGAAATAGGTATATACTACTACACTAGCTGTTAGCTCATCAATATGAGATGTTTGCAACTAATTTCGCTCTCGGTATATTCTCAGTTTGTGATGTAGCAACGCATGGACAGATTCTCCTCTCTCTCTCGCTCTCTCTCTCTCTCGCTCTCTCTCTCGCTCTCTCTCTCTCTCTCTCTCTCTCTCTCTCTCTCTCTCTCTCTTTCTCTTATGGCTTTGGCCTCACCGTCAACCCAAAGAAAACCAAAGTCTCATACTAACAAAATCTTCACAAGAAGTTCAGGCCATTTACTATCGTAGCCAAGGATCAGGCACTAAAGACAACAAAATTGCATAGTTTGGCAACACTCAAGAATCATCGACATTGGCAGCAAAAAAGGGATTTATCTGCTATTCTTAGACACGACCATCAGTGATATTAAGATCATCATCTTTAAGAATCAATAAATAATTTTGTGAATAACTGGCTATTCATGGTACACTCATCAGATAGATATCAATATATTCCATCGACTATATCGATATAATAGAGAAAATAGATTAAACTATATCAGCACTACTAACTAACCACCGTCACAACTAACGCCTCACCACTGCCATTAGCTCACCACTATTGCCATGTTACCACCATCACAACTAACACCTCACCACTACCATTAGCTCACCACTATTGCCATGTTACCACCATCACAACTAACACCTCACCACTACCATTAGCTCACCACTATTGCCATGTTACCACCATCACAACTAACGCCTCACCACTACTATTAGCTCACCACTATTGCCATGTTACCACTATCGCAACTACCATGTCACAACAACACATAACCATTACCACTAATTACATCTGACTACCATCACTACGACTACTTCACCACCACTAATACCACTGCTACTACTACTACTACTACTACTACTATCTCACCACTACCATGACAAGATCACTCAATAATAGCAACCGGTTACATCATTTGTTTCGTTTTTCCACTGTCTGGTTTTAAAGATAAAAGAAGCTATGCCTCCACCATCTCCATTACCTCTTTCTCTTTCCCAGCACCTCTTTCTCTAACTCACCTTAACCACCTCTCTTCCCCCTCTGCCCCTCACTACCTTTACCCACTGTCTTTTCTTCATAACATCTACCCTCCACCCCCAAATATCTCTTTACCTCTCCACTCTCACCACTGTCGTTCTACTTTCACTATCTTTCATCATCTCCACCTTCACAAGTTCCTCCACCTTCTCCACCACTGCATCACCCCTCCGTTGTACTACTCCCGTTACAACTGCTATCCGTAATCAGCATTATCATCAAAGTTACTCTTCTTCCATAAACTTTATTTGTTTTGTCTGTCAACAACAACAACTACATACAACATCAGAGAAAGCATGTTACTAAGAGAGCTTCTCTGTGGCCATTCATTCTGCAAGAAATATCAGTCATATTGCCCCCAAAATTCCTATCCAGCCATCTTAACCCTTTAGTATTCAGATTATCCTATCAAACATAATGCTTATTGATTCCCATTGATTTGAATTAATCATGCATTATCTCATATCTTCAAGATCTTGATGGTGTAATTACTTAATGTAGAATAACATTGTAGGGTAGGTGTGAGAGCCTGGATCTGGTCAGTTTGAACATAAAACAGATTAACTATTTTGGCTGGATATGGCCAGTTTAAATACTAAAGGGTTAAAAGGGAAAGGACACTTTGAATAGTGTAACCCTGTATACACTGACCAGAGCTGACTTGAGGCCAAACCCGCAAAAACAATTATATTGTTTCTTATAAAAGCACAGGGGTAGGGGAACGGTCAGTTATATCAACCCCAATTTGTTTATTAATTTATTTATTGATCCTGAAGAATGAAAGGCAGAGAAGGCTTCTGTGGGATTTGAACTTAGAATGCCAAGAACTGTAGTTAGTTATTACAAAGCATTATGTCCAATATTCCTACAATTCTGCCAAATGCCACTTGTAATAATAATAATTTGGTTTCAAATTTTGGCACAAGGCCAGCATTTTCGAGGGATGGGGGTAAGTCAATTACATTGACCCCCAAGGCTCAACTGGCACTTATTTTATTGACCCCGAAAGGATGAAAGGCAAAGTTAACCTTAATGTAATTTGAATTCAGAATGTAATGACGAATGAAATTCCACTAAACACTTTGCATGGCATGCTATAATAGTAATTAAGCATTATAGTAAATGATTCTAATTAAGCAAAAATGATTAAATAATATTACGGCAATGAACTTGCATAGCAAGTGACCTGATCTGAGATTGTGTGCTGGAACGAAAACAATTGCAGTGTGGAAGGTGTTTATAAGCCATTTAAGAAACACAAAAAAACCGTTAGATTCACTTCAGCATTTAAATTTAATTTGTCAAAATATTTTTTGTCGCTTTGAGACCGCGACCTGTTCACTGACAAAACTTTGTGCTGCATTTAAATGTTGAATAAATGATAATCAAGCATAAAAAATGGGATTTGTTTTATGGAGGAAATGGAAAAATATTTACTCACTTCCCTTGGATATGGATAACGAAAGGAATGTTAAGTTGCTGTCACTGAAAAATTAAAATGAGGCCACAGACTTGTGTCACTCTGGACTGCTCTTCACTGTTAGGCATTTTGCCACAAACAAGAGGCATGACTGAGTGGATATGAAATATTCAATAGCCAATATATGAATCACTACTGCAAGACAGACATGGCAACAAATGATTGAAGAATTGTTGAAGGCTTTAGTCACATTCTTCTGAATTATAACTGGGAGAGAAATTGAAGAAAACCACCCCAAAATCATCATCATGGATTTTGTGTCCAACCCATGCTACAGTTAAACAAATGACCAAAGAAATTGCTATATTGCAGAGAACAGACACTGGTGGACTGTTACCATAGTAGAAATGAGTTATAAGATTGTAGTGGACAGCATCATCATCATTGTTCGACCGTGGTCGAGACAATAAAATTTACTATGTTACGCCAGACCTCATAGCATTACGGAGGTCCTGTTGCTGGATGCCAGTATCCCTGGAGATTACATCAGGGTAAGAGAGTGTGCACCTTCTGGTATTGCGAGCAGATGGCTTCCAGAGGAGAAGAGTAGAAATTACCTCGTTTTCAGCTCTACAACAATGTCCGGCAAACTGGACTCTTCTACCTTTCACAAGAGATGATACAGGTATTTGTACTTTGTACAGCGGACAGAGTAGAGGTAGTTCCTGTGACTGTAGATAGAAGAGTTGGGTGATTTGACAGTAGCATATGGAAAACACAAGAGAATGGTCAAGTATAGATGCAGGCATGGATGTGTGTTAAGGAGTTTGCTTCCTAACCACATGGTTCTGGGTTCAATCCCACTACGTGGCACTTTGGGCAAGAGTCTTCTGTTATAGCCTTGCACTGACCAAACTATTGTGAATGAATTTGGTACACAGAAACTTCTTTAAGTTTCTCATACGTACACTCATACATGTGTGTATGTCTTTGTGACTGTGTTTGTCCACCACCACTGTTTGACAACCGGTGCTGGTGTGTTTACGTCCCTGTTACTTAGCAGTTTGGCAAAAGAGACCAATAGAATAAGTACCAGACCTAAAAAAAGTACTGGAGTAAATTCATTCAACTAAAATTCTTCAAGGCAGTGCCCCAGCAGGGCCACAATCTAATGACTGAAACAAATAAAAAAAAAACTAAAAGTATTGGATAGAGGCGAGTATTTTAAGGAATTCAAAATTCACAGAATCAATGACCAAGAATAGAGGATAATGGTGGGAGAGAATAAAAAACTAATTGGTTACTAATCAATTTTTTTTTTTTGAAAGGTTCTCTTTTATTATAGGGAGTCTGACATATGGTTCTAGTTTCAATTTCTTAGGTTGTTACACACAAAGACATTCTTCGCTGCTTAACCCTTTCATTACTGTATTTATTTTGAGATGCTCTGTGCTTCTTTCAATTAATTAGAAATATAACAAAGAATTTTGTAAAATAACTTAGTTTATCTTTAGGCTAGTGTTAGGAACATAAATTGTAACTAAGGCTTGGTGGAAGATTTTAATTCAGAACTTTTGAAAACAAGACATTTGTACTACAGAGCCAGAGGCAATATCAGCCGGGTTGGTATCAAAAGGGTTAAGAATTGTTTCCCTTTTGTTACCATATTTCTGTTGAGATGCTCTGTGTTTCTTTCAATTAATTTTAAATATAACAAAAAATTTTGTAAAATAACTTAGCTATCTTTAGGCTAGTGTTAGGAACATAAATTGTGACTAAGGTTTGGTGGAAGATTTTATTTCAAAACTTAATGAAAACAAGACATTTGTACTCAGAGCCAGGGGCGGTTTTAGCCGGGTTGGTAACAAAAGGGTTAAATAGTCAATGAACTGATAAACCATCACTCTTCAACACACCTGGATCCATCATCACGGTCATTATTACCACCATTTCTTTTAGCAATGACCACCATCATCGTCATCACAATCGTCATCATCATCATCAACCACCATTATCACCGCCGCCAACAACCACCAGTCATTGCACAGCTTTAATTTCAACACAAGCTGCACACATATATGTTCTGCACTTTCTACAGATGCACATACTGCACACGCACACACACACGCATACATACATGCTGTGCACTTTCTACAGGCCTACACACTGCACAACATACCATTAACTGTTCGCATATTTGCAAGTGCAGTCTAATGTTGCATTGCTAATTGCATTCTCTTTTCTCTCGTTTATTCCAGAGTGTTGCAAAAGGTAAGTGTGAGGATTTATGTTTTTATAACACCGACCGTCTACGGAATAGGGAGACAGTTACACTGACACTGTGGGGGGAAACTAGCTGTCTGGTTAACATAGAGACAGTTACATCAGCAACATGGGATCACTAACTGGAAAGAGTTGACACCAAGGGGACTCTAACTGTCTACTTAGCAAGGCAACAGTTACATTGACAGTATGGGTATACTGGTAGTCTCTGTAACAGGCGGCGAGCTGGCAGAAACGTTAGCACGCCGGGCGAAATGCATAGCCGTATTTCGTCTGCCGTTACGTTCTGAGTTCAAATTCCGCCGAGGTCGACTTTGCCTTTCATCCTTTCGGGGTCGATAAATTAAGTACCAGTTACGCACTGGGGTCGATGTAATTGACTTAATCCCTTTGTCTGTACTTGTTTGTTCACTCTATGTTTAGCCCCTTGTGGGTAGTAAAGAAACAGGTAGTCTCTGTAACATAGAATTCTTTGTATTAGCAATATAGAGATTCTAGCTTAGTGGGTTTCAACCAGGGTTCCATGGAACCTTAGGGTTCCGCCAGTACAGTCCAGGGGTTCCGTAAGAAGTTACAAAACTGTTAAAATTGGCAGTAATTTTTAATTCTCCTGTGCAGATATGTGCGCATAAGACTATTAAATTATTGCACAGGGGTTCCTCGAGCCAGTGGAATGCTTCCTTGGGGTTCCGCTCCAGAAAAAGTTTGTAAAGCACTGTTCTAGCTGTCTCTTTAATGTGAAGACAGTTACATTGAGAGTATAAGGATATGACTGTCTACTTAAGATTGGAATGGTTGCCTAAATGGACACACTGGCTGTCTGGCTAACATAGGTACAATTACATTGACACAAGGCAGACACTCATTGTCCACTTAATACAGGGACAGCTGACAGTATAGAAACTCTGGCCGTTTGCTTAACATAAGAGTTAAACTGTCAGAATGAAGACAGTGGTACTTAACATAGAAACTGTTGGCAGGATAAGAATGCTAACTCCCTACTGAGCATGGGGACAAATAACAATGACACTGTGAAGACTCTAGTAACTCAATGACATGGCAGGGAGCTTGTATGACATGGGCATACAGAAATTACCCCAGCGTCTACAAAAATGCATCAGCCGAAATGGCGATTATGAAGAAAAATAGATAAATGTTCGAACTTTAGAATGATGTAAACATCAATGACAATAAACGTTTCTGTGATTTCTAAATATTTTTGGAGACCTTACTTTTAGGATTACCCTTATATTTTTTAAGTGCATCTGTAACTATTTTATTGAAGGCAATATACTACATGGGTTGCGGTGTTAACTTCTGAACATCTGGTTACACTTGACTTAGTGAGGTGTGAGTGTTTGTGTGTTTTGGTGTCGATTGTTAAAACTGTACGAAGAATGAAAGTGCAATATTTATATCACTTCTCTTGTTGTCTGTACTTTTTGAAAACCAAGAAGTGTTGTGTGCATTGAAATCTATCCCAATGAAGATGTCTGAATGTCAAAGTGCTATAGCTGTGTGTGTGTGATTTGGTAGGACAATTAGGAAACATGGTGAGAGTATATATGCTTTTTATTATAATTATGTACCTTCTATTGCTATTATTCTGAAAGGTTGCGTTTCTAGCATAGTGCTACTCTTTATTAATTTACAAATGTCATTGATTGTAATTCTTTTTATGTTACTAGCAGCTAAGCCCGGTTTCACCCGGTCTGTTTGGATGATGTGGTTGTGATCGTTTTCGGTTTGGCATAATCTATAACAGCTTTTCTCAACCTTATCATTTCGGGTCCCCTGTTTCGATTGGAGCCTCTAGCTGTATGAAAATTTCCTGACCCCACCCAGTCAGAAAACAGCTTCAGGAGTTGTGAAGAAAGAATTTTTACATAGTCTGTTTCTGAGAGCTATTCTATTGGACCTCTGTCTAATCGTTAAAACATTGATTTGAAATGGATGTGTGTTTGCGTGTATGTGTGTGTATGTGTGCATGTGTGCTTGCACGTGTGTATGTGAGAGAGAAGAAAAGAGACAGCATAGCGAAAGTTTTGGCTGACTGTCATCCTGTACACCCCTTGTTGCTAGCGAAATGGTATATGCCAGCTGTGTGAGCAACTGCTTGTTTTAATGGTGGAACAAACAGGGGAATTCCATAAGAAAAAGTTTTAATCAATTTTCTCGGTAACTATGGGGGCTAGGAAAAAAATACAAACTGCATTCCACTCTATGCACCCATCTCCACATATGTGCAATTTTTCACGCAAATCCACCCAGCCGTTTGGCTGTGAACCTTAAGACAAGAAAGAATACAACGATCGCCCATGTCCAATTTATATTATAGATAAGACCACTCCTTTTGTAAAAGCATCTGTGTAGTCTGATTTGGGTGCAATTTAGGGTGGCAGCTATTAAGATTATTACTTATAAAAGGGTTTCTTGAATTATTACTACATGAATGCTGTGAGTGAAGATAGCAGTTTTTTATAATTCTATGAACGTATTTTTAATGCTGATAGTAACATATCGCAGGAATTTCTCAGTTCTTTTAGTTTGCGAAATTTATTTTCTTGTATGAAACGCTTTTTTATTTAATGTATTCTGTTCACAGTTTGGGCATTATGAAGGCAGATAGTAGTATTTCCTGTTTTTAATGCTGTTAGTATTGTTATTCGTGGAAAATGCATTTTTCTGAGATATTTGGATTTTAATGTATTTTGAAGAATTTCTTCAACCTTTACTTTTGTAGGGTTTTATGGTGTTTGTTTCATGTTGTTTGTTCTCTGCCAAGCATTTGTCATTTGGCTCACATTCCGACTCTGACTACCCTATTTTCTTTTCTGACATATTCACTATTAATTTACCCTGTATATATTTAACCTTTCTGAATAGAGTAGGGTAGTATTTGATGAAGATGTAACTACTATTTCTTGTAGGTCAAATAGCTGCATAGACTTCTGTGCAAGCTCAACATGTAGTTGTAAGTACTGTTAGTGTAAAGCACATGCTGTTTAGTATAGACAGTACATTACAAAAGATACATTTAGCTTAACTACTGCTACTGTAAACACAATAGGTGTATTTGGGGTGGTTTGTGTATTGGTTAAAGAAACTTTATAAAGAGACTAGCAGTATCGCCCGGCGTTGCTCGGGTTTGTAAGGGAAATAACTATATAAGCATTTTTAGAGATGTAAAGTATAATAGCCATCTCAATATGGCTAACCACAAAGGGTGGGGGTGTTACTGTAGCTTTTTACGTTCTGAGATTTAATAATAAATTTTTAGAGAGTTACTTCCCTTATATATGCCAAAAATACATTAAAAATGGGAAAAATTGATGGTAAATTTTTTTTTAAATCGTAGACTCATCGTAGACGCACGCTAATACCCAGAAGGGCTCGATATGAATCACGACTATAAGACACCTGGTTTTGGTTAAACTGCACCGCAAAATGTGGGAGTAGTTAGGAATCTAAATCGTAGGAGACAGACACCACACAACCTCACTTTTATATATAAAGATTTCTTTTTTTAATTATTTGTGAGAGAACAGGTTGGTTATAGAGAAGCTTTCAGATGCTGTTAAGGTAATACTGACACTTGGGAGACTTGCATATTTGGGGCTGAACATCTGGTGACTGTGTTAATATGATACAGGACTTATTGTACTGGACTTAAATTATTTGACATGTAGGTATTGGACATGTGGTCTTGGGCAGAATAATACATGTGCTATGATTCCTAGTGGGTTATCATATTTTCTCAAAATATATTGACATGTAGGTATTGGACATGTGGTCTTGGGCAGAATAATACATGTGGTATGATTCCTAGTGGGTTATCATATTTTCTCAAAATATATTGACATGTAGGTATTGGACATGTGGTCTTGGGCAGAATAATACATGTGCTATGATTCCCAGGGGGTTATCATATTTTCTCAAAATATATTGACATGTAGGTATTGGACATGTGGTCTTGGGCAGAATAATACATGTGCTATGATTCCTAGTGGGTTATCATATTTTCTCAAAATATATTGACATGTAGGTATTGGACAAGTGGTCTTGGGCAGAATAATACATGTGGTATGATTCCTAGTGGGTTATCATATTTTCTCAAAATATATTGACATGTAGGTATTGGACATGTGGTCTTGGGCAGAATAATACATGTGCTATGATTCCTAGTGGGTTATCATATTTTCTCAAAATATATTGACATGTAGGTATTGGACAAGTGGTCTTGGGCAGAATAATACATGTGGTATGATTCCTAGTGGGTTATCATATTTTCTCAAAATATATTGACATGTAGGTATTGGACATGTGATCTTGGGCAGAATAATACATGTGGTATGATTCCTAGTGGGTTATCATATTTTCTCAAAATATATTGACATGTGTATAATAGTTAACCTATGTGCATGGTTAACATATATGTATAATGTGTGTGTGATATATCATGTAATATGTGTTACAAGTTATATATATATTGATAGACATAAAGTCTAATATCACTACAAACTACATAATAATCACACATACAAACACATACACACATTCATTGCATACACTCAGATACATATGAAAACACATATACATGCAAATACATGTACACATGCACATACATACATATATATATATATATAATCAAAATAAGCAACAAGTATATCTGAGGTAATGTGGTACGATCGTTTCATGCTACTTCATTTTATTAAACACTGTAAGCATTACATCAGTTTTTGCTTACAGTGTTTAATAAAATGAAGTAGCATGAAACGATCGCACCACATTACCTCGGATATACTTGTTGCTTATTTTGATTGTAATCACCCCATGGATTTATATGGATAATACCATACAAAATTCTAGTGCCTTTGACTTAAGTACCATATTCATCTGAATCTATATATACATATAGATACACATACACACACAAACAAATATAATATCCTCTTGTATGTGAAACATGTTAATTTATTTGTGTTACTATTGGCTTTGATATTGACCATCGTCTCCTGCTATCTCCACTTGTGGCAGAATAGACACTAACACAAGACAGTTGCCGCCATCATACAAATCCATCTTATTGAACATCCCTCATGTTAGTTTCATCAGCCATATTCTCCCATGCTAGCTTAGGATATGTTGGAACAGGGTATTAATCTCGGAGTTTTCCTTCTCTTAGACCGATTTCTTTCACTGCAGCTAAAGAGTTCAGTTTACCCTTACAAAAAAACCTGTTTAACCCTTAGATGGGTACTACCATTTTGGATCAGATCAGACTTGGGAATAATGGTGATTAAGCAGTGACTGAATTACCCACAACTCCAGAACTCCCAAACTGGAGTTTCATCACCAAATGCAGTTTAATGTCCACCCAGGACATTGATGTTGATACAAAACAATAATTAATGGGTATTAATGCATCATACACCCTTTATTTCTACCACACTTTGAATATCTTCTTATAAATGTCTGGCTTATCATAAACTAGCAGTATCGCCCGGCGTTGCTCGGGTTTGTAAGGGAAATAACTATATAAGCATTTTTAGAGATGTAAAGTATAATAGCCATCTCAATATGGCTAACCACAAGGGGGGGGGTTACTGTAGCTTTTTACGTTCTGAGATTTAATAATACATTTTTAGAGAGTTACTTCCCTTATATATGCCAAAAATGCATTAAAAATGGGAAAAAATGATGGTAAATTTTTTTTTAAATCGTAGACTCATTGTAGACATGCGCTAATACCCAGAAGGGCTTGATATGAATCACGACTATAAGATACCCGGTTTTGGTTAAACTGCACTGCAAAATGTGGGAGTAGTTAGGAATCTAAATCGTTGGAGACAGACACCACACAACCTCACTTTTATATATATAGATAAGCTGCACATTATCTAACCACTTGATGTCATCAATGTTATGTTAATAGTGAAGGCGCATGCTATATTAACAGTGAAGGCTTTGTGATTAGGGTATTCACCTCATGATGATAAGATCATAAGTTCAATTTCTGGTAGTACATTGTGTCCTTGAGCAAGACACTTTATTTCACATTGCCTCAGTCATTCAGCTGGCAAAAATTTATAGTACTTATATTTCAAAAGGCCAGCCTTGTTACAGTCTGGGTTAAGGGTTAAGGGTATGTATTTTTGTGGCATGCTCAGTCACTTGCAAACGAATGTCATGAGCAGTCTGTTCCATTGATCAGATCAACTGGGACCCTCATCATAATCATGACCAATGGAGCGCCAGTTACACCAATGATACTAAAGTGTTGCATGACTTTTGTATACTCACACATGGCCAGGATTATCTAAAGTGACTTCCATTTCAATATACGGGTCACTTTTTATGGCATACTGATCGGATAACAATGGTGACTCATGATTTGCTATCATAAGAGACTTCTGAAGATTTGAACTTTACTGATGAGAACTTCTATAATTATCTTAAACTAGCAGTATCGCCCGGCGTTGCTCGGGTTTGTAAGGGAAATAACTATATAAGCATTTTTAGAGATGTAAAGTATAATAGCCATCTCAACATGGCTAACCACAAAGGGGGGGGTGTTACTGTAGCTTTTTACGTTCTGAGATTTAATAATAAATTTTTAGAAAGTTACTTCCCTTATATATGCCAAAAATGCATTAAAAATGGGAAAAATTGATGGTAAATTCTTTTTAAAATCGTAGACTCATCGTAGATGCACGCTAATACCCAGAAGGGCTCGATATGAATCACGACTATAAGACACCTGGTTTTGGTTAAACTGCACCGCAAAATGTGGGAGTAGTTAGGAATCTAAATCGTAGGAGACAGACAGCACACAACCTTACTTTTACATATAAAGATATCATAAACACTTGATCGGTGGTGAAGATATCAAAAGATACCAAGTATCTTGTTCTGAAGACCCAAATCAAGTTGTTGCATGGCCTTTTCAGTTTGACCCTTTTGTTACTGTATTTATTTTGAGATGCTCTGTGTTTCTTTCAATTACTTTAATTATAATAAAGAATTTAGTAAAATAACTTGATTATCATTAAAGCTAGTGTTAGGAACATAAATTGTGACTAAGGTTTGGTGGAAGATTTTAATCAAAAACTTATGAAAACAAAACATTTGTACCTCAGAGCCAGAGGCGGTTTCAGCCGGGTTGGTATCAAAAGGGTTAAGAATTGTTTCCCTTTTGTTACCATATTTTTGTTGAGATGCTCTGTGTTTCTTTCAATTAATTTTAAATATAACAAGGAATTTAGTAAAATAACTTGGTTATCATTAAAGCTAGTGTTAGGAACATAAATTGTGACTAAGGTTTGGTGGAAGATTTTAATCAAAAACTTATGAAAATAAAACATTTGTACCTCAGAGCCAGAGCCAGAGCCGGTTTCAGCCGGGTTGGTAATGAAAGGGTTAAAGCAACTGTTAATGTACTTTAGGTATCTAATGATTCTGAAGGTGTGTCTACAAAGGAATAATTTCTCTTGAAATGTGGAATTATCGTGAAACTACAAGAAATGCTGTATCCTAAAGCACTTGCTGTAACTTCAAATGAAGAAATAATGGAAACCATCAACCTTAGAATAAGACCAAAGAAACTATATAATCGCAAGAGACACAGGAGTGGCTGTGTGGTAAGTAGCTTGCTTACCAACCACATGGTTCTGGGTTCAGTCCCACTGTGTGGCATCTTGGGCAAGTGTCTTCTGCTATAGTCCCAGGCCGACCAATGCCTTGCGAGTGGATTTGGTAGACGGAAACTGAAAGAAGTCTGTCGTATATATGTATATATATATATATGTATGTGTTTGTGTGTCTGTGTTTGTCCCCCTAGCATTGCTTGACAACCGATGCTGGTGTGTTTATGTCCCCGTCACTAAGTGGTTCGGCAAAAGAGACCGATAGAATAAGTACTGGGCTTACAAAGAATAAGTCCCGGGGTCGATTTGCTCGACTAAAGGCGGTGCTCCAGCATGGCCGCAGTCAAATGACTGAAACAAGTAAAAGAGTAAAAAAGAGAGTGGATGGGAGGGGGGTAAGAGTTGGGGAATGGATGAAAGGTGGATTGGTGGGCAACAACTGGAAAGGATTGAAGGGTAGATGTAGTAAATATTGGATAAGGGATGGGGGATGACAAGTGATGCATGAGTTAAGGAAGGTGGGGAATAGGAGATGACAGACAGGTAGAAAAATTCTGGTGTGAGAGCAGCAGAACAGTAATGATGATAGAGTTGACTGGGAAAGAAAAAAAAGGGAAATGTTATGGGATTGGGTAGGTTGCAGGTGTGGGGTAGGAGAGTGGGAGACATAGGGTATTGGAGGGGAAGAGATAATGTAGTGGCTCAGTGATGGAGGGGTAATCAGTGTAAAGTGTGTGTGTGTGGAGAGAACAGTCTTAATGGATAACAGATAAAATGATTAAAATTAAGAGGCTTCAAGGAAGGGCTGCAGTTAAGAGATACCAAGTAGTAGGGAGTGTCTTGAGGAGGAAATTGAGTGAAGCCAATTACGGGTGTGTGTGTATACGTGTGTGTGTGTGTGTGTGTGTGTGTGACATCTCTCTCCAGACTCGTGTCTCATTGGTCACCCCTTAACCCTACTCAATTTCTAAGTTGTCACTTTCTCCTCCCTCTTCCCTACCTTCACTACATATTACCCTTCAATACCTGTTCATTACATTTACCTTCTCATTCATTCCCCATCTCTAAGCCCCTCATATGCTCTAGCAACTTCCACCTACCCACACTCCTGTTCTTCTATCTCCACTCACTTCCAATTGCCTCATATCTTGAGAGGGTACACCAAAGCACCTTATCAGCACTGTTTATCTCTTTCCATTTCTGACCCAACCACTTCTGCCCTTTTTTCTATAATGACTAGCCATGCAGCTCCTCTCCAGCAAGAAACCTGTTCAGTTCTGGCCACTTCTCTCATAGTCTAACACCTCATTCCATAGCATAAACCCACCTCCTTCTCTATTGTAACCCCACTCAGTTGAAAGGGTTCTTAGTTTTGTAACTAAGTTGCATAGTGACCTCACTAGTACAGGTGGCATGAAAGAAAAAAGCTCCCAGTACAATAAAGTTGTTAGTGTTAGGAAGGGCATACAGCCATAAAAACCATACCAAAACAGACGCAAGAGTACAATACAGTCTTTGGATTTATTAGTCCTGTCAAACCATCCAATTCATGGAGCCTGGTGCAGCCATCTGGTTCGCCAGCCCTCAGTCAAAATCGTTCAACCCATGCTAGCATGGAAAGCAGACGTTAAACGATGATGATGATGCAACATGGATGTCAAGTGATGATGAATATCACCATCACCGGGTGAAATGCTTAGTGCTATTTTTCTGCTGTTACGATCTGAGTTCAAATTCCGCCGAGGTCAACTTTGCCTTTCATCCTTTTGGGGTTGATTAAATAAGTACCAGTTACACACGCACTGGGGTCGATGTAATCGACTTAATCCGTTTGTCTGTCCTTGTTTGTCCTCTCTGTGTTTGGCCCCTTGTGGGTTGTAAAGAAATAGGTATTTCGTCTGTCTTTACATTCTGAGTTCAAATTCCACCGAGGTCGACTTTGCCTTTCATCCTTTCAGGGTCGATAAATTAAGTACCTGTTACGCACTGGGGTCGATATAATTGACTTAATCCGTTTGTCTGTCCTTGTTTGTCTTCTCTGTGTTTAGCCCCTTGTGGACAGTAAAGAAACAGGTATAGATTAGAGATCAGAGTTAACTCTTCTTCAAAGTCATTGTCCTGCTAGATGAGATGGTGGATCACATTTCAAACATCTTTAAGTCTGGCATGGTTTCTATAGCTGGAATCTATTTTAAAGAACGTACTGGATGCATTTTACCATGATATCAACACTAGAGAGGTTGTAAATAAAAAGGAGCTAAGGGCCCTCCTGACCCTGCATTGTTGCCACTCCTTCACCAACAACCTCCCAGTGTGTACTAGATGCATTGTATTGAGGCATCAGCAGTAGTAAGGTTCCCCTATACCCTGCAAAGCATATGTGACCCTCCACTGTTCTAAGTTGTCTATGTTCATGTAGGTAGATGATTGCAAAAGAAGAATAAGATTAAAAGGAAGAAGCTAGACTATTATTGAGGTTATAGCATGAAAGACAAGAAATGGAGAAGAGGGGAAAGCGTTGGAGAGTATTGGGAGAGAGCAAATAGCAGATAGTTAAAAAAGGATCATTTGCAACTGTGTGGGAGCAACAATATCAAGGGTAAAGTTTACTGGTAAGAAAATGCACAAGTGTAGAATAGAATCGCTATGATAAAAGGCTGAGAGATACCTGAAGGAGATGCAGAGAAGACTGGAGGAGGAGATCTGATGCGACTCCTTATTCATCAGATGCTGTGCTGGGGAAGGAAATACTGACGGCAGCTTTATGTTTACAGGTGAGGGGAAGATAGAACAGGTGGATTGTATCGGTTAACAGCAAACCCAATCTAATCCATCAATATTCAGTCATCACTAGGTGTTGGTAAAAAGATGACAGCAAGTGATGAGAGATGAGGGATACACTGAATGCTGATGAGAAAGACGGAGAGCACAGTGGTTGGTGGTGAGAGCGAGAGAGAAGAAGAAGTCAGTGTGTGAGAGAGAGAGTAGAGATGAGGAGAGACAAGCAAGAGAGCTGAGGTTGATAGTGAGAGAAAGTGTGTGTGTGTGTGTGTTGTGATGGGTGTCAATGTAAGCAGCATAGAGTAGTAACACTAGCTGTTATGAGAGTGGTGTGTGTCAATAGTAATGTGACCAGATGGAAAGGGAGTATTGGCTAGCAGTACAGGTGATAAATAAGTTATATCATCATCATCATCGTTTTTACATCCGTTTTCCATGCTAGCATGGGTTGGACGGTTCGACCGGGGTCTGGGAAGCCAGGAGGCTGCACCAGGCTCCAGTCTGATCTGGCAGTGTTTCTACAGCTGGATGCCCTTCCTAATGCCAACCACTCCAAGAGTGTAGTGGGTGCTTTTTACGTGCCACCAGCACAGGTGCCAGGGGAGGCTGGCAAACGGCCACGATCAGTTGGTGCTTTTTAAGAGCCACCGGCACGGAAGCCAGTCAAGGCGGCGCTGGCATCAACCACGTACAGTTGGTGCTGTTTACGTGCCAGGGGAGGCTGGCAATGGCCACAATCAGTTGGTGCTTTTTACGAGCCACCGGCACGGAAGCCAGTCAAGGCGGCGCTGGCATCAGCCACGTACAGATGGTGCTTTTTACGTGCCACCGGCACAGGTGCCAGGGGAGGCTGGCAACGGCCACGATCAGTTGGTGCTTTTTACGAGCCACCGGCACGGAAGCCAGTCAAGGTGGCGCTGGCATCTGCCACGTACAGATGGTGCTTTTTACGTGCCACCGGCACAGGTGCCAGGGGAGGCTGGCAACGGCCTATCAGATATTATTAGGTCCAAAGCAATCCCTTGTTACTCAAGCATAGTGATGAGATAGGGAAAGAACTGGAGATGGGGATAAAGGTTAGGGATCTGAATTTAAGGGGATCTAGTGTTTCTCTCATTCCATGAGTGACAAACTGCAGTGTATAGGAAGGAGAACTGAAGCACAAAGATGAGGAGGTATCAGATTGGCTAGAAAAGGCAGCAGGTGGGGACTTAGCAAAAGACTCAACAATGTATTCCAGCTTCCAGTTTACGATTCTGGTTGTGGATAAAGAAGTCTGTGGGAACAAATTTGGCAATTTTTGGCAAAATAGTACCCTTTTACCAAGTTATAACAAAAAGTTAGTGAAATATTTAAAGTGTTTACAGTTGGATAGAGAGACAAATATAACAAAATAATTTGATAAAAAATGTGAATGTTTAATTATAAGGTTGTCCCGAAAGTTCGTAGAAAGTCTTGGAAAATAATGGTCTTTATTTTGAGGAATAATTTTTGTTGTTTTTGTTAGTACTTGGCGAGTAAAAATTCAATTTTCGCAAGTGTTTACGATATTTTGGGACAACCTAATATTTTCTGAGATTTTACAAAAACAACAAAAATATTCCAGCTTCCATTATTGAACCCATTTTAGGATATGTTTTGCCATGCTCGCATGAGTGGTTGAGTCTCCTTAAAAACATCTTTAGTCGTCTCCTTTGTGAGTTGCAAAATACCGAGGTTAGTCTTCACCACTTCGTCCCATGTCTTCTACAGATTCCATTCACTACGCACGCTCAGCACTTTTTATGCAACTGTTGTCACCCATACCCATTATATGCCTCAACCAAAGGTCTTCTCTTATGCACCCGGCATCGGATTTGTGATAACCCCAGTTTTCCTTTCAGCTCATTTGTACCCCATTTTATCAACTCTACTAAAACGATTATTTCATATTACATTTGAAGCAGGATATTATGTATGTATACATATATACATAAATATACGTATACATATGTGTGTGTGTGTGTGTGTGTATGTATGCATGCATGTATGTGTGTATGCATGTATGTATGTATGTGTGTATGTATGTGTGTGTGTATGTATGTATGTATGTATGTGTGTATGCATGTATGATTGTATGTATGTATGTATGTATTCATGTATGTATGTATGTGTGTATGCATGTATGAATGTATGTATGTGTGTGTGTATGTATGTATGTATGTACAGTATGTATGTATGTATGTATGTGTGTATGCATGTATGTAAGTATGTGTATATGTATGTGTGTGTGTATGTATGTATGTATGTATGTGTGTATGCATGTATGATTGTATGTATGTATGTATGTATGCATGTATGTATGTATGTGTGTATGCATGTATGAATGTATGTATGTGTGTGTGTGTATGTATGTATGTATGTACAGTATGTATGTATGTATGTGTGTATGCATGTATGTATGCATGTATGTATGCATGTATGTGTGTGTGTGTGTATGTATGCATGTATGTATGTATGTATGTATGTATGTATGTATGTATGTGTATGTATGTATGCATGCATGCATGCATGCATGTATGTATGTATGTGTGTATGTATGCATGCATGCATGCATGTATGTATGTATGTGTATGTATGCATGCATGTATGTATGTATGTGTGTATGTATGCATGCATGTATGTATGTATGTATGTATGTATGTATGTATGTATGAATGTATGTATGTATGTATGTATGTATGTATGTATGAATGTATGTATGTATGCATGTATGTATGTATGCATGTATGTATGTATGTATGCATGTGTATGTATGTATGTATGTAGGTAGGTAGGTAGGTATGTATCATACCTATAAAGGTAAGTGAATTCATAAATCAATAAAATATATAGATATATATACAAAATCTAAAATGCATGTATACATGCATTGTAGGCATGTACATGTCTGAATATGTATACCACATGTATGAATGCATGTATGTCACAGAAATTCTACCCCATACACACATACACAAGCTTTAACAAATTACTTCTTGCACAGTCACATATAAAATTTCATGCATGCACGCACATGCATACACGCATGCACATGTACATACACAGATACCTCACTGTACTTCGGTACTCATTGGTATAACATACCAATTTAAGGCGGCAAGCTGGCAGAAACGTTAGCACGCCGGGCGAAATGCTTAGCGGTATTTCGTCTGCCGTTACGTTGTGAGTTCAAATTCCGCCGAGGTAGACTTTGCCTTTCATCCTTTTGGGGTCGATAAATTAAGTACCAGTTACGCACTGGGGTCGATGTAATCGACTTAATCCGTTTGTCTGTCCTTGTTTGTCCCCTCTGTTTTTAGCCCCTTGTGGGTAGTAAAGAAATAGGTATTTTGTCTGCTGTTACATTCTGAGTTCAAATTCTGCCGAGGTCGACTTTGCCTTTCATCCTTTTGGGGTCGATAAATTAAGTACCAGTTACGCACTGGGGTCGATGTAATCGACTTAATCCGTTTGTCTGTCCTTGTTTGTCCCCTCTGTTTTTAGCCCCTTATGGGTAGTAAAGAAATAGGTATTTTGTCTGCTGTTACATTCTGAGTTCAAATTCTGCCGAGGGCGACTTTGCCTTTCATCCTTTTGGGGTCGATAAATTAAGTACCAGTTACGCACTGGGGTCAATGTAATCGACTTAATACCTATGTCTGTCCTTGTTTGTCCCCTCTGTGTTTAGCCCCTTGTGGGTAATAAAGAAATAGGTATAACATACCACTATCGCAACCACTACCAGCCTAAATAATTTACTCTGTAACATTTTGTTTCAGTTACATCGTTGGAGAATGTCTTTGTCATCTTTGTGATCGGTAAGTACCCGATATTTCTCTATAGGTTTCTGGTGTGTGTATAATATATGCACGTGGGTATGTATGTAGCATGTGTTCACATGGAGGAGCACCCTGAATGAAAACCTCAAGTCAGGAAAAAAGAGGTTAATGGGCACTATCCAAATCGTGGCCAATGCCAGCGCCGCCTCGACTGGCTTCCATGCCGGTGGCACGTAAAAAGCACCATTCGAATCGTGGCCGAAGCCAGTGTCACCTCGACTGGCTTCCGTGCCGGTGGCACGTAAAATGCACCAATCCGACCGTTGCCATTTGCCAGCCCCGTCTGGCACCTGTGCCGGTGGCACGTAAAAAGGACCTACTACACTCACGGAGTGGTTGGCGTTAGGAAGGGCATCCAGCCGTAGAAACACTGCCAGAAACACTTTGTAAAGGAAAGGATTAAAATCTTTCGCTGAGAATAATTATAGAAGCACTGCCAGATCTGACTGGCCTGGTGCAGCCTTCTGGCTTCCCAGACCCCAGTTGAACCGTCCAACCCATGCTAGCATGGAAAGCGGACGCTAAATGATGACGATACTGGCTAGTGTGTCTGTCACCTTCTCATTCTCACTGGATCTTACTCTAACTCTACATTTATAAATGCAGTGGAACAGCGATAGATGTCATGAGCCAATCCTATATACCTGTAATGAATATAATACATTAACAAAAGGAAACAATTATAAAATAAAATGAAATATTCTGTGATCGACCTATTTCTCAGTATGAGAAGTTTAGCAGGTTGTGACAAAATACTTGAAAAGCAGGTCAAATTTGTTCAATTTCAGAAGGGCACAAAAGATTAAATAACTCTTTGGGTTTTTCAAACAAGAATTTGTATTTATTACTTTATTTATCTTATCCTTTTTAAATTATTTTTTTCTCATTTTACAATAAAAGAGTATATATATATTTAAAATATATATAATATATATATAATATATATATATAATATATATTATTATTATATTATTATTATTATTATTATTATTCGAGCTTTGGTGTTGGAGAAGACTTTTACGGATTCCATGGACAGCGAGGCTCACCAATGGAGAAGTTCTTAAGCAGATCAGGCCGAAACTGTCATTGCCAGCTAGGATCACCAAGCATAGATTGGCAGAGAGAATCCCTGGAGAAGGACATCATGCTCGGAATGGTCAGTGGCAAGAGAGGAAGAGGCCAACCAAGAACCCGCTGGCTTGACACCATCAAGAGGGATACCGGAATGGACATAGCCAATCTGAAAGAAGCGGCCCAGGATAGAACTGACGGGAGGACACTGATCCATCAAGTAACCAAGAGTCGACTTCGACTGAGCGGATAGATAGAAAGATATATATATTATTATAAACTTAGATATGTTTCGACCAAAGATTGGTCCAGGCTATGTGTAACTTAATAGCACCACTTGATAGGATTATCTAAATCCTGTTTAGGTCAAGTTTTGTTTATGGTCCATTCAAGTAGTGAGTTTTTGTTGGGTGAGTTGTATCCAATTATGGGTGGCTTATCTGGTATATCTTGAAGGAATCTATCCAGACTCCGTTTAAAGTTGATGGGATCCTTTTCCTCTTTGATCTCTTTCAGGACAATGTTAAATAGGGCAGGGCCTGTTGAGGAAAAGAAATTATGTTGCAGTGTACATGTATGCTGTGATCTTGAATTGGACAGGGGACGTATGGCCCGTGGTCCCAGTCTTGGATGAACCTTGAAGCTAATGTTCAGGTCATTTGGGCAAAGTTGGCGGTATATTCTCCACATCGTACAAATGATGTACCGCTCACGGTGACGCTGGAGAGAGTAGAGTTTCAAGGCTTTAAGGCGGTCCAATAATCGAGAGCAGCCATGCCTTCAATTCGTTTAGTGAGTGCCCTCTGGAGTGATTCAATCCTCGAGATGTTTTGTCTTGTATGGGGAGACCACAGTGGGCAGCAGTATTCGAGGTGTGGCTGTACAAAGGAGGAAAAAAGTGGTATGATGACACCTTGTTCTCTGGACCGGAAAGTTCTTAAGATCCAGGAACTCATCCTACGAGCTATATCGACCTTATTGTTGATGTGGGCACTCCAACTGAGATCGTCATCAACAATTAAGCCCAGGTCTCTGATATTGTTAGAGGCTGTGAGCGGTTCCCCTGAAGGAAGAGAGTATGGCTGTTTTAGTGAGGAATTTCTTCCAAAATGCATCAGCTCAAATTTTCCCTCGTTCAGTTGCATTTTGTTTCTGTCTGCCCATTGACTCACAGCATATAGATCAGACTGGAGTTGAGTTCAGTCTGCTTCTTCATTGATGATTTGCTGGAGCTTAGTGTCATCAGCAAATATTTTCACTTTGCAGTAATGTACGACACTGGAAAGGTCGTTTATATAAATTATATTATATTTATATATATATTTATTATTATTATATATATTTATTATTATTATATATATATTTATTATTATTATATATTTATTATTATTATATATATATTTATTATTATTATATATATATTTATTATTATATATATTATATATATATATATTATTATATATATATATATTTATCATTATTATATATATATATTTATTATTATGTGTATATATATATATATATATATATATATACATAAATATATTTATCATTATATATATATATATACATATATAATTTGAGTGAGTTCTAGCCAATGATGATATATATATGTGTATGTATAGATCTATGTCTATAATTTCTACTACATTATTTAATTATAAATTCTATCCAACGTTTTCTTTCTTTTCAATAAAGGTGGACCTGGCTGTGGCAAAGGAACCCAGTGTGCCAAAATCGTATCCAAATATGGATTCACCCATCTCTCATCTGGAGACCTTCTCCGTGAAGAAGTGGCCTCTGGGTCTGCCAGGGGTAAAGAACTCTCTGCCATCATGGCAACAGGAAAGCTTGTGCCTATGGTGAGTTTGTTTCTTACAATTTTGTTGTTACTTTAAAAGGAATTCATCCAAATAGCCACAGAGCTCTAATATTTCCAACACACCAACATCCACAATTCCTTATTCTGCATTTTGGTTTTCTTCTGTTAGTCTCTTCTTGAATCTAATTTATCTTCATCATTTCCGTTCTAATCATTTACATTCAATTAAATTTCTTCTGTACACTTATTCACTTGACCGTTAGCCTTCATGAAGTGCTTTCCTCAGTTGTAGCATCTAACTTTGAAAGTACATTCACAAGTAATTTTTCAATTGAAATTATAGATAATAGGCGCAGTAGTGGCTGTGTGGTAAGTAGCTTGCTAACCAACCACATGGTTCCGGGTTCAGTCCCACTGCGTGGCATCTTGGGCAAGTGTCTTCTGCTATAGCCCCGGGCCGACCAATGCCTTGTGAGAGGATTTGGTAGACGGAAACTGAAAGAAGCCTGTCGTATATATGTATATATATATAAGTGTGTGTGTATATGTTTGTGTGTCTGTGTTTGTCCCCCTAGCATTGCTTGACAACCGATGCTGGTGTGTTTACGTCCCCGTCACTTAGCGGTTCGGCAAAAGAGACCGATAGAATAAGTACTGGGCTTACAAAAGAATAAGTCCCGGGGTCGATTTGCTCGACTAAAGGCGGTGCTCCAGCATGGCCGCAGTCAAATGGCTGAAACAAGTAAAAGAGTGAAAGAGTAATTAAGGAAACCATATTATAACGTTATAGAACTTAAGATAATTGTTTATGTATAGTTCTGCATTTTTCTTCATTTGAGCATCGCCTCTGATATATTTGATATCACATGCTGATATTTTACTCATTATTTCCTATTCAGGATACTGTACTTGAACTTATCAGGGAAGCCATGCTCAGCCGAGCTGCCACTTCCCGAGGATTCCTCATTGATGGATACCCAAGGGAACTTGAACAAGGAAAGCGTTTTGAAGCTGAGGTAAGTTAACCCCTATGCTTGATCTGCCCCAATGAAACTATCAGTATTCATCATCATCATTTAGCGTCCGTTTTCCATGCTAGCATGGGTTGGACGGTTCTACTGGGGTCTGGGAAGCCAGAAGGCTTCATCAGGCCCAGTCTGATCTGGCAGTGTTTCTATGGCTGGATGCCCTTCCTAACGCCAACCACTCCGTGAGTGTAGTGGGTGCTTTTTACGTGCCACCTGCACAGGTGCCAGACAGAGCTGGCAAACGGCCACGAACGGATGGTGCTTTATTTCGTGCCACCGGCACGGGGGCCAGGCGAGGCTGGCAACGGACACGAACGGATGGTGCTTTTACATGCTACCGGCACGGGGGCCAGGCGAGGCTGGCAACGGACACGAACGGATGGTGCTTTTACATGCTACCGGCACGGGGGCCAGGCGAGGCTGGCAATGGACACGAACGGATGGTGCTTTTACATGCTACCAGCACGGGGGCCAGGCGAGGCTGGCAACGGACACGAACGGATGGTGCTTTTACATACTACCGGCACGGGAGCCAGGTGAGGCTGGCAACGGACACGAACGGATGGTGCTTTTACATGCTACCGGCACGGGGGCCAGGCGAGGCTGGCAACGGACACGAACGGATGGTGCTTTTACATGCTACCGGCACGGGGGCCAGGCGAGGCTGGCAACGGACATGAACGGATGGTGCTTTTACATGCTACCGGCACGGGAGCCAGTATTATAGTATTTAATAAGACCACAAACAGTGTACAACTCTTAGCATTTAAAGGGCTCACCTGGATATACAAGATTATATATTTACTGCATGTGCTTACATATTATATATCATGCCTTGAAACTGTGTGAATTGGGTCCTCTTTGACAGACCTTGATATTAAGTAAAGCAGTGGTTCTCAATCAGGGTCCATATGGGACCCTGGGAGTCTTTCTTTTACTCTCTTTTCTCTCTTTTACTTGTTTCAGTCATTTGACTGTGGCCATGCTGGAGCACCGCCTTTAGTTGAGCAAATCGACCCCGGGACTTATTCTTTGTAAGCCCAGTACTTATTCTATCGGTCTCTATTGCCGAACCGCTAAGTAACGGGGACGTAAACACACCAGCATCGGTTGTCAAGCAATGCTAGAGGGACAAACACAGACACACAAACATATACACACACACTTATATATATATACATATATGCGACAGGCTTCTTTCAGTTTCCGTCTACCAAATCCACTCACAAGGCTTTGGTCAGCCTGGGGCTATAGCAGAAGACACTTGCCCAAGATGCCACGCAGTGGGACTGAACCCGGAACCATGTGGTTGGTTAGCAAGCTACTTACCACACAGCCACTCCTGCGCCTATTTAAGATTATTGGAGATCCATGGCACAAAATAATATTTTAGGGATCCATACGACAAAATAATAAATTGAGGATCCACCATAATATTTTAAGGACTTTTGAAGAAATTTAGCTTTAAATGTATGTATTAGTATGTATTGCAAGAAACAGATGGGTTTCTTTCTCCAACATTTTACATAGTTCAACCTACAAGAGTGACTGTGTGAAAAACAAATTAGGAATTTTGAAAGAAGTTTCTATAAAACTAGTTTTTAAACATTGAATGGCTATAGGGATCCACCAGAATAAGATATAATCAAAGGGTTCCACAGATAAAAAAAATGGTTGAGGACCCCTGAAATAAAGTGTCAACTCTTATCGTATGGAGTTTAGTAGCTCCAGTTCTGTGTAATCATTAAAATTGTTAAATAATAAATATAATAATGAAATTATTCTATACAGTGCTGAGGTGCACCACAACTTGTCAGAAAGTGCGTATAAAGTACATGCAGTAATGTAAAAATGTCTGGAAAGTGAACAATGTATGAGTCAAATAGATGCTTGCGTGTGTATGGAGGGGAGGAAATCAGGTGTAGTGTTGGCGAATCTCAGAAAGAATGGAAGTTTTGAAGGATGCAGTGCTCCGACAACTTACAACTGATGCCGGCAGTTTGTTCCATGCTTCAGCAACTCTCAGCGTGAAAAAATGTTTCCGAAAGTCATGGAAGGAGCTGTGCTGTTTTCTGACTTTGTAAACATGTCCACAGGTGTTAGACAGGTGGAGTTTGAAAAGGTGCTCAGAGTTATTGTCTGGGTGTCTGCCAAGTCAGCTGCCAGAGTATATAAATGGATTGGCTGTTTGTTCCTCTAGGATTGGTTAAATTGGTGTAGACATCTCTGATGAGAAGCCAGTAAGGTTGAAAAATCAATTAAGTTTATGAAGAAATAGTCCTGTTTATATAACTACTACATGGATTTACATATATAACAGGTGTTATATATAATAGCTGTGTGATAAGATTTCTTTTTGCAGTCCCACTATATAGAACCTTGGGCAAGTATCTTCTACTCTAGCCCCTGACCAATCAAAGTCTTACAAAACAGGTGGAGGGAAAAAAACTACTTCTTGTGGATCACTAAAGTAGGAAGTAGTGCATCACAGTATCAGTTTATTCTGAAACTGGTGACCAATGTAGATTCCTCTGAAGGCAACCAAGGTCAAATCTGTAGTGTTAACTGGACAACAGGTTAGGTTTGCCACCCAAGACCAAGTACAATCCAGCCGTTGAGTCAGGAGAACTTTCAAGTGTAAAAATTTTAGCAGATTATTAATTTCAACAGTAATTTTAAAAATTGATCAAATTGTTAAAAATAATTTTTCAAGTATTGAATAGAAATGTTCAATTAAGATGTGAGAATACTTACTCCCTCCACAACACTAATCTCAAAAAGTCTTCTTGTGAACGTGAACTGGGCATTATTGTTGACAGTGATTTGCGTTGGACATTGCTAAAATTGCCAAGAAGGCTGAGGGTGTCTTGGCATCACTCACCAAATCCTTTGTGAGCCGCTCTCCGACTATCTATCTGCAGCTTTATATAGCTATGGTGCAACCTCATGTGGAATTTGCATCACCGGTCTGGAACCCCTATCTTGCCCAGGATGTTAATCGTCTGGAAGCTGTTCAGCGACGTGCAACCAAGAGAATACCCTCCATCAGGCATTTGCCATATTCTGAACACCTTACTTCCCTGGGCATGGATACATTGAAACTCTGACGACTAGCAGCTGACTTGGCAGACACCCATAAAATTATTAACCATCTTACAAACAATAACTCTGAGCACCTTTTCAAACTCCACCCGTCTAACACATGTGGGCATGTTTACAAAGTCAGAAAACAGCACAGCTCCCATGACTTTCGGAAACATTTTTTCACGCTTAGAGTTGCTGAAGCATGGAACAGACTGCCGGCATCAGTTGTTAGTTGTCGGAGCACTGCATCCTTCAAAACTTCCATGCTTCCTGAGATTCACCAACACTCCGCCTGATTTTCTCCCCTCCATACACACAAGCAAGCATGTATCTGACTCATACACTGTTCACTTCCCAGACATTTGTACATTATTGCATATGCTTTATATGCACTTTTGACAAGTTGTGGTGCACCTGAGCACTGTATACAATAATTTCATTATTATTATTATTATTATTATTATTATTATTATTATTAATATGCATTGTGTATGTGTCACAGTTCAGATAAAAGGATTGGTATTAATGTAATAAATCTAGATAGACAGTCTCCCAAATACTTGCACATCACCACTTCACTTGCAACATTCATGTACATTGATAGCACATCCATGCTTCTTGCCTTTTCATCCGTGTTGATAAATATAGTAGAGAGTTGGTGGAGGGTTCTCATGCACCAGCAAGTCTTGGCTGTGTGGAAGAAGCTAAGAGTTCTCAGCTAGTAGAAGGAAATAGCTATTTAAGGCGGTGAGCTGGCAGAAACTTAGTACGCCGGGCGAAATTCGTCGCTGTACTTCGTCTGCCATTACATTCCGAGTTCAAATTCCGCCGAGGTCGACTTTGCCTTTCATCCTTCCGGGGTCGATAAATTAAGTACCAGTTACGCACTGGGGTCGATGTAATCGACTTAATCCATTTGTCTGTCCTTGTTAGTCTCCTCTGTGTTTAGCCCCTTGTGGGTAGCAAAGAAATACATATTCATCATCAGTGTCATCTTCATCACTTACAAAACTGATACGTATTTCTCCAGTAAATCTCTCCAAAATCCTCTCACACTTCGATACATGATCTACTTAGCACCCAAAATGTTCCAACCCTTACCATCCTAACCTTCACTAATCTACCTTCTAACTGTATCAAGCTCACATTGCAGGTACCCTAACCACATACTCTCTTTTCTCTCTTTTACTTGTTTCAGTCATTTGATTGCGGCCATGCTGGAGCACCGCCTTTAGTCGAGCAACTCGACCCCGGGACTTATTCTTTTTGTAAGCCCAGTACTTATTCTATCGGTGTCTTTTTGCCGAACCGCTAAGTGACAGGGATGTAAACAAACCAGCATCGGTTGTCAAGCAAACACAGACACACAAACACACACACATACATATATACGACAGGCTTCTTTCAGTTTCCGTCTACCAAATCTACTCACAAGGCATTGGTTGGCCTGGGGCTATAGCAGAAGACACTTGCCCAAGATGCCACGCAGTGGGACTGAACCCGGAACCATGTGATTGGTTAGCAAGCTACTTACCACACAGCCACTCCTGCGCCTACTATATTTTCATTTGGTTTTTTTTTTTCCACATCCAGGTTTCCAAGTGCAAATTTGTGCTGAATTTTGATGTATCCGATGAAACAATGAAAGCTCGGTTACTTGACCGTGCCAAGACCAGTGGTCGAGTCGATGATAATGAAGAGACAATCAATAAACGGTTGGTGACATTCCATGAACATACCACTCCAGTTCTTGACTACTATGCCATGAACAACAAATTACAAACGGTAAGTTCTCTGATAGCTTTTTAATCTGTTGTTCTTATCGCATTTGAAGTGAATAATCTGTTGGACACCTAGGGGTCATTGTCAGAAACACCAATTGTCAGTCAGATGATAGGTCAATTTTGATTCACCCAAGCAGTTTGGATTTCCAGACCTTCTTTAGTTTGTGACTGGCTGTCCATGCTTGTTCCTTCTTGATCTTGATGCCTGCTTCCAAACTGTTCCCCCAGCCACTTAAATCTTCAACAATATTCAATTTGGAGCCACTCAAAACACTGGCTGTCCATGCTTGTTCCTTCTTGATCTTGATGCCTGCTTCCAAACTGATCCCCCAACCACTTAAATCTTCAACAATATTCAATTTGGAGCCACTCAAAACACTGGCTGTCCATGCTTGTTCCTTCTTGATCTTGATGCCTGCTTCCAAACTGTTCCCCCAGCCACTTAAATCTTCAACAATATTCAATTTGTAGCCACTCAAAACACTGGCTGTCCATGCTTGTTCCTTCTTGATCTTGATGCCTGCTTCCAAACTGATCCCCCAACCACTTAAATCTTCAACAATATTCAATTTGGAGCCACTCAAAACACTGGCTGTCCATGCTTGTTCCTTCTTGATCTTGATGCCTGCTTCCAAACTGTTCCCCCAGCCACTTAAATCTTCAACAACATTCAATTTGGAGCCACTCAAAACAGAGTGTTCAGTATCACACCATTGATTGAAAGACATGTATTCAGTTTTCTCGACATTTGCAGTCCAATTTTGGCTGCGGATGTTTCTACTTTGCTGAGCAGCTTTTATGCTTGATCTATTTCATTAGATATGAGTGCTATATTATCAGCTAAGTCCAGGTCTGTGATCGTTACTGCTGGTACTCTCCACAATCTTTGCTGGTCAATGGCAATACCAAGGTCTTCATCACTGTTGTTTATAGCCTGCCGCATTGCATAATCCAATGCAATTGCAAACAGGTAAGGCGCAAGTGTGTCTCCTTGTAGCATCCCAACTAGTATTTGAAAGTATTCCATTTCTCCATCAGATGACAACCCACAAGCTCTGATTTTCTTGTAGGTCTTTGCAATGGCAAGAACTAGTTCTTCTAGAATGCCATATGTTCGAAGGATCTTCAGCATTTTGTCACAATGGATGCTGTCAGACACTTTGCAGAAATCCATGCATTAGTCTTGTGGAGCCCACTTCAGAGTGTTATAAATAGAGGAAAACATTGTCACACTTATATCAACATCTCAATCACAGACACTGGCCTAGAACGTATCCAGTGATGTCGGACCAAGAAGTTTGGTGTGGGGACTTTGTTGCTGTGACCTGGGTTGGAACCTGGCCTTAAAGAAAAAAAGAAGATAGTCAATGTCCATTTGTTGTGTCAGTGATGAAAATAACAGAAGTAGAGTTTACCAGGTCCACAAGGCACTGGTGTGTTTTAGTGTTTTGCCCTCGTCAGGCCTCCATACATATATATATATATATATGTGTGTGTGCGGAGGCGCAATGGCCCAGTGGTTAGAGCAGCGAACTCGCAGTTGAAGGATCGTGGTTTCAATTCCCAGACCAGGCGTTGTGAGTGTTTATTGAGCGAAAACACCTAAATCTCCACGAAGCTCCAGCAGGGGGTGTGGTGGCAATCCCTGCTGTACTCTTTCACCACAACTTTCTCTCACTCTTTCTTCTGTTGGCCTGCTCGCTTAGCCAGCAGGGTGGCGTCATTTGAAGGCTAAAACAATGCAAAGCGCATTGTGACCAGCGATGTGTAACAACAACTGATAGCCTGGTCGGTCACGGTGATATATATATAATGTGTTGGGATATGTGTGTCCTTGTTGGGCTTCTATAGTTATATAATTCCAACTCTCACTTAGAGAGTTAATAAGACAGAGATTTTATATATACATATCTGTTCAATGTGTGTCATTATGAATCAGAAAAGTTGCTTTGATTCCAGTTCAAAAGTTATTTCACTAATTATTATGATAAATGAATGTGTCTTGTTCCAGGTACAAATGTGAGTTCTTTTGCTGCGTCATCAAAGATAATCTAGAATTGGATGTTAGGAAATTATCAGTGAGTCATCAAATAGAATTAGGAATTACAAGATGTTAAATAGAAGAGAATATTCATGATGAAAAAATAAGATATTGTTATCTTTTTAAATCTCCATATTCATTCTAAATATTCTTTTTTCTATCAGAAAAATGTTTATAGTAAGTTGAAGGAAAGTTCAGTACAGAAGAACAGAAATGTGAATATATTGATAATTATACAAGTGTGTCTTATAATAATAATAATAAAAACATTGTGTACAGTGCTCAGGTGCACTACAACTCATCTAAAGTGTATGTATAATCAGGTGTAGTTTCGGCGGATTTCGGAAAGCATGAGGGTCTTAAAGGATGTTTCCGAAAGTCATGAGAACTGTGTTGTTTTCTGACTTTGTAGGCATGTCCACGTGTGTTAGACACATGGAGATCAAAAAGGTGTTCAGTGTTGTTGTTGGTGAGGTGGTTGATAACTTTGTGGGTGTTTACCAAGTCCATCACCAGACGCCGGAGCTTTGTGGTATATATTAGTTCCTGTGTATAAGAGAGAGTCTAAGAATGTGAGTTTGCCAAATATATACACAAGAGAACGAAAGATAAGAGAATATCCTCTAAGAATCCACTGCAAAGCATTGCCTGCCCGAACTGCAGTTAAGATATCTTTGGTTTAATAAGAACATGGCAAGATATTCTAAAATGTTCTGAGGCTGCATTTTTGTATGTAAATAGAAATGGGGTTTTGAGACCCACCAGCGTTACAGCCACCACGAAATATGATCTACAGCAATTGCAAATTACAAACGAAAAACCAGCATTTAAATGCAGCAATTTTAAATCTACTGGTAAGGATTTTTTGTTTTTTTAGTTCAAACGTTAGTCCTATAATCGTGTGTTGCCAACGGCGCCCCACTATCGTCATTTCACTCTGATGGCGAGTTTGAGAAGGTCTTGAAACGTTAATGGACTTCAGAATGTTATTGTTAAAAGTTGAACATAGAGAACTAGAAAGGAAATATGAAAAATACTCAGGACGCCAAAAAAAAAATAAGATATAAAAAATATTATCAGGGAAGAGAATTCAGTTATAAATTGATAGTTATCCCCCTTACTTTAATCTCTATCACGATATCAAACAAGGGAGGAAACAATGCTGTTAGGTTTATTCATTGATCAACAACTTGAAGAGAAATGGATGTAAAGCAGGGATTATATGATCCAACGTTGTTTATCCATTTTTTAAAGAATTGATGGCAGATTTACAGCGAGCCGGCAGAAATGTTAGCACGCCGGGCAAAATGCTTTGTGGCATTTCGTCCGCCGCTGCGTTCTGTGTTCAAATTCCGCCGAGGCCGACTTTGCCTTTCATCCTTTCGGGGTCGATAAATTAAGTACCAGTTACGCACTGGGGTCGATGAAAACGACTTAATCGGTTTGTCTGTCCTTGTTTGTCGACTCTATGTTTAGCCCCTCGTGGGCAATAAAGAAATAAATTTAGGTGTTTAAGATGAAATACTATGTAGAGAATATGGTGAGTGAGATGAAACAGTGTACATGCAGAAAATGCACTTATTAAAAAAAACTGGTGAGGTTGTATTTTAAGGAAAAGACAAACCAAATAAGAGAATACAGAATTATGAAATACTGGAGACTAATATATATATATATGTGTATATATATATATATATATATATATATATATATAACCATCAATAATAATACAGCTGAGTCATTAATTAGAAAAAAGTGGTTAATAGTAATCATAAATGGTTTCTGGAGGGGCAAGGGAAACCGAAATCGGAATCGGAATCGAACTTGAACCAATCCTATGACTGGCACCTGGCAGATGCCAGGACCCCTGGACTGGTGGTACGTAAAAGCACTATCCGAATCGTGGCCGATGCCAGCGCCGCCTCGACTGGCTTCCGTGCTGGTGGCACGTAAAAAGCACCATCCGAATCGTGGCCGATGCCAGTGCCGCCTCGACTGGCTTCCATGCCGGTGGCACGTAAAATGCACCAATCCGACCGTGGCCGTTGCCAGCCTCGCCAGGCACCTGTGCCAGTAGCACATAAAAAGCACCCACTACACTCACGGAGTGGTTGGCGTTAGGAAGGGCATCCAGCCATAGAAACTCTGCCAGATAAGACTGGAGCCTGGTGCAGCCTTCTGGCTTCCCAGATCCCCGGTCGAACCGTCCAACCCATGCTAGCATGGAGAACGGACGCTAAACGATGATGATGATGATGATGATGATAATTAAAATGTTTTTTGTAAATAATATGTCTAATCTTTATAGAAAAAAATAAGTGTAATATTACAGGATTTAGTTAAACTTGTAGAAGGATATATGAAGAAGTAGATACTAAAATAAAATTAAAATAATAAAATGCACTTAGTATACTCTGTAAGTGGTTGGTATTGAGGAAATCCAAGTGCAGAAATCATAGCTAAAGTAGAATTTATGAGTGGGATGCAGTCTCCAGCTCAACAAGGGTTGGGGGCAACAACAAAAATAAGAATTGACTCAGACTAGGAATGACCCATCCAACCCATGAAAGCCTAATTAATGAAGTAAAATAACTGTCAATTTCAGGGGCTTGTCCCTCAGTTGGATCTACAAAGGATACTCTTTCTCTCTCTCTCTCTCTCTCTCTTCTCTCTCTCTCTCTCTCTCTCTCTCTCTTTCTTTCTCTCTCTGCATTTTTCTCATTCAATAACCTTACATTAGTAACTTTTCCATGTTACTAATGAATCGTTGAGGGCAAATGCGTTCGCATTCTGTATGAACACACACACACACACACACACCTCAATCGAAGGAGAGGGGCTTTCTCCATCCGGGTTGCGGATCCGGGGAACTAGTTGCCAGACGAGATGGTGAAGATGCCGGCAACCGCTTTGTTCAAAGTCTCCCTTGACCTCCAGAGGCCTGAACTCTTTACATGAACACCACCCTGTACATAACTCCATGTCCCCCTACATGGCCTTGCTTTTTGCTTTTTGAGCCAAAAAATTAACTAACTAACTAACTAACACACACACACACACAATCACACATCAAAAAGAGAGGCAGAGAAAGGAGGAGCAAGGCGGAGAGCAGGGTGAAAAGGAGAGATCTGTTGAGAAGAGAATAAGAATGAAGGGATATTTAAACTGAAAAAAAACAGTGTGGAAAGCAGATGGCAGCAAATAAGAAAGAAACCGTTTTGTAAGATCTGATTTAAATATGGATGTTTACTGCTGTTACAGGAATCCGAGTGACCTGGAAGAAATGGCTTAAGCAATAAATTTTCTTCGTAGGTGTAAACCTACAACAAACAGGTGTACCATGAGAAATATTTATTATATAACCATTGTGCATTGCAGATCAAAGCTGAAGGTAGCCCCGAAGAGGTATTTTACCAAGTGGAGATGGTCTTCAAGGAGTGCTGCCCTAAATTGAGTGAGTATATATTTGTCCTTCTTGGAGATATTGGAATTGAGGTATAGAGAAAGGAAAGAGTAGTTTGAAACATCTTTCCGTAATTGAGCAAACCAATGGATGTATTTATTGAAAAGAAAAACGGGTGTTAAACAGGGAGGTAACTCGTGTAGCCTTATTTCATCAACTGGATTTTGTTAACGTTTTGATTCAACTTGATATTATAATATAATAATATAATATAATGAAATTATTGAATACAGTGCTCAGGTGCACCACAACTTGTCAAAAGTGTGTATAAAGCATATGCAGTAATGTAGAAATGTCTGGGAAGTGAACAGTGTATGAGTCAGATAGATGCTTGTGTGTGTATGGAGGGGAGAAAATCAGGCGGAGTGTTGGCGAATCTCAGGAAGCATGGAAGTTTTGAAGGATGCAGTGCTCCGACAATTACCAACTGACAACTGATGCCGGCAGTTTGTTCCATGCTTCAGCAACTCTTAGCGTGAAAAAATGTTTCCAAAAGTCATGGGAGCTGTGCTGTTTTCTGACTTTGTAAACATGTCCACGGGTGTTAGACAGGTGGAGTTTGAAAAGGTGCTCAGAGTTATTGTTTGTAAGATGGTTAATAATTTTATGGGTGTCTGCCAAGTCAGTTGCCAGACGTCAGAGTTTCAATGTATCCATGCCCAGGGAAGTAAGGTGTTCAGAATATGGCAAATGCTTGATGGAGGGTATTCTCTTTATATCACTGCCCTACATTGTTTCACACTATATCACTACATAACCACCAATACACTATATTTCTAGTATTTACTTCAACTTCATTTCATTATGAAATATAACTGTGAATTTCAATTCAGAGTGTAGATCTATAGAATTAAATGTTGTACGACAGTATTCTGGTCATGGTGTCTGCTTCCACCTAAGTGGACTGTTGAAAGATAAGCGTTTTAGTTAAGGACAGAGGATAGTGAACTACACCACACGGGGGTGCCTCGCTATGATTAGGTAGATTGAACTGGTGACAGTTAAGTGTCTTGATCATGGACACACATCATCATCATCGTTTAACGTCCGCTTTCCATGCTAGCATGGGTTGGACTGTTTGACTGAGGGCTAGCAAACCAGATGGCTGCAACAGGCTCCAATCTTGATTTGGCAGCGTTTCTACAGCTTGATGCCCTTCCTAATGCCAACCACTCCAAGAGTGTAGTGGAGTGCTTTTTACGTGCCACTGGCATGGGGGCCAGTCAGGCGGCACTGGCAACGACCTCGCTCAAATCTTTTTACACATGCCACTGGCACAGGTGCCAGTAAGGTGACATTAGACACAGTACATTGAATTATATTACACTGTGAAGCTTACAATTAATTGGCTAGTTAACTGTATTAATCCTAATTATGATATTACGACCAAATAATCCCTAACCATTTGATGCCCTTAAGCTAAACATCTAATAAAAACGGATCTTTCTTTTGATGTTGTAAATTCTTTGAAGCAAATGAAGTTCTAAGATCAATGTCGTAGTTGTTACCATCCTTCCCATTGACTTACCCAGGTTAAGATCTGTAAGAAATGTGTGGTGAATAAGATTGGGGTGGATTGCAAGTCTAAGAAAATATAAGTTTGGCTACATTCAGCTTTTCATTTCATTTCCAGAACCTTGCTTGGATGAATGCAAAGTCATCTTTGTTGTGGGTATGTATCACTTTTTACTACTTAAATAAACCCTTTAGTATTTCAACTGGCCGTGTCCGACCCAAATATTCTACTTCTTTCATGTTCAGCCTCTTACACCTACTGTAAAATGTCGTTCTAAGCAGCCACATCATCAAAATCTTAAAGCTGCAAGATAATGCATGATTACTTCAAAAAAAGTGTGAATCAAAAAACATTAAATTTGATCGAGTAATCTGAAAGAAGCTAAACAGTTGACCTTTCCACAGTCTGTACTTGCCACAGCAGTCTGTGGAATTTAATCAGTCCAAGGCTATAGTAGAAAACAATTGCCCAGGGTACCACACTGCAGAGCTGAATCCAGAACCATGTGGTTGGGAAATAAAGTTTTTACCACACAGCCACATGTATCATGTATCACAGCTATACTACATTCAAAAGGCGGGGAGCTGGCAGAAACGGTAGCACGCCGGGCGAAATGCGTAGCCGTATTTCGTTTGCTGTTACGTTCTCAGTTCAAATTCCGCCGAGGTCTACTTTGCCTTTCATCCTTTCAGGGTCGATAAATTAAGTACCAGTTATGCACTGGGGTTGATGGAATTGACTTAATCGCTTTGTCTGTCCTTGTTTGTCCCCTCTGTGTTTAGCCCCTTGTGGGTAGTAAAGAAATATATACTACATTCAAAATATATACCTTCTTGTCTGTATAACACAATACACATTTGATGCTTCTAAATACAAAATAAAGGGTTTGTTTGTTTACATTTGTTATTGCATTCCAAAAAGCTATGTACTAAGTACTTAATTTGGCAGAGATTGTTGTCAGTGGGCAGTTTAGCATAATGGTAGAGTACTCAACCGGTATCTGGGGGCTGCAGGTTCAAGTCCCATGGCTGTCGACAACTTTTTTATGTCTTATAAGGGTAACAATACCTGATTTTTCTGCTGCTTTCACAGCTATACTGCATTCAAAATATTACTTTCCTGTCTGTATTATATATATATATATATATATGTGTGTGTATGTATATACTGCATTTATAAAATACAGTGTACATTTAAACACATTAATAGGTATCCATCATAAGACTCCCTTATGCTAGAAGGAACAGCTAAAGTTCAAACCACTAATTAGCGATAAAGAACAGCACTTGCTTGTAGTTGTTCACACAATGTTTTCTTTCTTTCCCCACTAAAAACAAATTATGTCCTCTACTAATTAACTCTTCATTATTTATCCAGGTGGTCCAGGTAGTGGTAAAGGAACCATGTGTGCCAAACTGGTACAGCATTATGGCTTCTGTCACCTGTCATCTGGGGACATGCTTCGTGAAGAAGTTGCATCCGGCTCAGCCAGGGGCAAGGAACTCAATGAGACTATGCAGAAAGGTGAACTTGTGCCAATGGTAAAGCTGTTATATTTCATTATTATTCATGTTCTTGTTACTGTTTCCTGAGTGTAGAAAGGAGCAGGTGGGGGGGGTTACTTTGTCGATTCTAATAAGAGGCTAAGTGGAATGGGATAATTGCTGATATTATTGACTAATTAACTATTCTTTCAGTGGAGAGAACAGTTTTAATAGTTGTCTTGGTGACTGTGACAGTAAGGCGGACTAACAAAGGCAGTAATGCTAGAGTAATCCATGATGGTACTATCTGTAATGGTATTTGTGAAAGGCGGCAAGCTGGCAGACATGTTAGCACACCAGGCAAAATGCATAGACGTATTTCGTCTGCCGGTACCTTCTGAGTTCAAATTCCGCCGAGGTCGACTTTGCCTTTCGTCCTTTCAGGGTCGATAAATTAAGTACCAGTTACGCACTGGGGTCGATGTAATCGACTTAATACCTTTGTCTGTCCTTGTTTGTCCCCTCTGTGTTTAGCCCCTTGTGGGTAATAAAAAATAGGTATTTCGTCTGCCGTTATGTTCTGAGTTCAAATTCCGCCGAGGTCGACTTTGCCTTTCATCCTTTCAGGGTCGATAAATTAAGTACCCGTTGTGTACTGGGGTCGATGTAATCAACTTAATACCTTTGTCTGTCCTTGTTTGTCCCCTCTATGTTTAGCTTCTTGTGGGTTATAAAGAAATAGGTACTATTTGTAATAGGGGTGATGATGCAGTTGCAGATAGCAATAGTGGTGATGGTAGTAATAATAATAATGGTAACACCAGCTGTAGTGAGAGTACTAACAGTGGTGATAACAGTGTCCTTGGTATGACTTTAAAAAAGTCATCAGATAGTGGAGCCCTGATTTGAAAATTCCAGGGTTCCGAGATGTGTGGAACCACTTCTTAGCCACTATTGTACCCAGGTCTGCTCTGACCTTAAGTGGTAGCACTTGCCAGGTTCAAGTTCTGGGTTAATTAGCAAATTAAGGATTGCCTATCTATGCATGTGAAGACTGAATTTGGCTGATGATTCTGTGGAAGAAACCTTTAAGGTTCAAGTGGAGAGAAAGGTGACTGCAACAACAAATTGTGGTGTGCAGAGGGCAGGATGCAATCAGACATCTTTGGCATCCGCTGTGTTTGTCTCCATCCCACGGTTGTCTTTATACTGTTTTGCTTCTGTATTGAAGATAGTCATGGACAAGAGAGTGGGGCTGATGGTGCACTACTCTTCTTCACTTTACACAAAGTCATTGCACAAGTCATATACTCATCGTTAAGTATGAGCAGATGGTCCTCATCACTTTGACACTATCATCATCATCATCATCATCGTTTAACGTTCACTTTCCATGCTAGTATGGGTTGGACGGTTTGACTGAGGTCTGGCGAATCAGATAGCTGCACCAGGCTCCAGTCTTGATCTGGCAGAGTTTCTACAGCTGGATGCCCTTCCTAACACCAACCACTCTGAGAGTGTAGTGGATGCTTTTACATGCCACTGGCATGGGGGTCAGTCAGGCAGTACTGGCAATGACATCGCTCGAATCTTTTTACACATGCCACTGGCACAGGTGCCAGTAAGGCGACGCTGGTAACGATCACGCAGACAAACATATTTTGGCAATAGTCATTCATAGTTAATTAGTAGTGTTGTGTAGTGTTTAGTGGCAAGGGTGTAGTTGGTGGTGGGGAGGATATACTGATCACCATTTCTGAGCCTTCTGTAAGTCAGTTTGTAACAACAAGAAAAACTCAACTGAGATACTTTGAGGCAAAGATCTAACTCTTCAAAGAAAGTTATGAAACCTAGAGGATGAGGCCCAAAAAATTTCAGGAGTTAGTTATGGACTCTAACCTAATTTTAAAAAATAGTTCCAACAAGGATAGCACTATACTCACAGTTTTTGGTGAATCTCTAAAGAGCAACAGACATTCCAATAATCTGTTATTGCTAATGTTTGCTTTTAGATAGTGTTTGAGTTAGGATTAACTAATTGGCTCAACTTGCTGGGTTGATATATTAAAGATTATCCTTGAATGTTTGTGTCCACGAAATTTGGATATATATTTGGAGTTTCTTACAAAAATATCTAATTTAGATGTTATTGTTAAAAAAGCTCAGTGTAAAGTTTGCAATATCAGATGAGTTAAGCTTTGCTGTAGTTTTGTATTTAAGTATTATAAACAAGGCTTAGAAATGGTAAGAGTATAGACCAGCTAATAGCTTTAAGATCTTTCTTTGATTACAGATAATTAATGAGTTTTATATTGTAGTAAATGGGTAAGTGGGTAAGTTCATCTGTTTGCTAGGAAACAATTTTATACATGTGGAGTCAGGAAACGATTTTATACATGTGGAGTCAGGAAACGATTTTATACATGTGGAGTCAGGAAACGATTTTATACATGTGGAGTCAGGAAACGATTTTATACATGTGGAGTCAGGAAACATATTTTATACATGTGGAGTCTGGAAACGATTTTATACATGTGGAGTCAGGAAACATATTTTATACATGTGGAGTCAGGAAACATATTTTATACATGTGGAGTCAGGAAACATATTTTATACATGTGGAGTCAGGAAACGATTTTATACATGTAGAGTCAGGAAACGATTTTATACATGTGGAGTCAGGAAACGATTTTATACATGTGGAGTCAGGAAACGATTTTATACATGTGGAGTCAGGAAACGATTTTATACATGTGGAGTCAGGAAACGATTTTATACATGTGGAGTCAGGAAACGATTTTATACATGTGGAGTCAGGAAACGATTTTATACATGTGGAGTCAGGAAACATATTTTATACATGTGGAGTCTGGAAACGATTTTATACATGTGGAGTCAGGAAACGATTTTATACATGTGGAGTCAGGAAACGATTTTATACATGTGGAGTCAGGAAACGATTTTATACATGTGGAATCAGGAAACATATTTTATACATGTGGAGTCAGGAAACGATTTTATACATGTGGAGTCAGGAAACGATTTTATACATGTGGAGTCAGGAAACGATTTTATACATGTGGAGTCAGGAAACGATTTTATACATGTGGAGTCAGGAAACATATTTTATACATGTGGAGTCAGGAAACGATTTTATACATGTGGAGTCAGGAAACGATTTTATACATGTGGAGTCAGGAAACGATTTTATACATGTGGAGTCAGGAAACGATTTTATACATGTCAAAGATATGTATAAGGCCTTATCAGTTAACTGAGTTACATGTAACACTCGATCTCCACTCTCATGAACATCCACTCATTTTTTTTTCTACTTTCATTGCATTTTCATCTTACATCAATTCACTTTTACGAGATTTTCTCTCCCTGTCATTCACCCTCGCTTTGACTTCATTCCATTTTCTTTCTAATTACAGACAGTGGTTTTACAGCTTCTTAGAGAAGCTCTGGTCAGTAGGTCATCTTACACCAAATGTTTCCTCATTGATGGTTACCCTCGGGAGTTGCAGCAGGGTTTGAAATTTGAGAATGAGGTGAGATATAATCTACATGCATGCATGCACACACACACACACACACACACACAATCACGATACTATCAGAATGAGAGCTCAACACTACATATGGTGAATAATAATAATAATAATATAATAATAATAATTATTGTATACAGTGCTCAAGTGCACCACAACTTGTCAAAAGTGCGTATAAAGCATATGCAGTAATGTACAAATGTCTGGGAAGTGAACAGTGTATGAATCAGATACATGCTTGCGTGTGTATGGAAGGGAGAGAAAATCAGGTGTAGTGTTGGCGAATCTCAGGAAGCATGGAAGTTTTGAAGGATGCAGTGCTCCGACAGCTAACAACTGATGCCGGCAGTTTGTTCCATGCTTCAGCAACTCTTAGCGTGAAAAAATGTTTCCGAAAGTCATGGGAGCTGTGCTGTTTTCTGACTTTGTAAACATGTCCACAGGTGTTAGACAGGTGGAGTTTGAAAGGTGCTCAGAGTTATTGTTTGTAAGATGGTTAATAATTTTATGGGTGTCTACCAAGTCAGCTGCCAGATGTCGGAGTTTCAATGTATCCATGCCCAGGGAAGTAAGGCGTTTAGAATATGGCAAATGCCTGATGGAGGGTATTCTCTTGGTTGCATGTCACTGAACGGTTTCCAGATAATTAATATCCTGGGCAAGATAGGGGTTCCAGACCGGTGATGCAAATTCCAGATGAGATCACACCATTTGTAGATTAACAATGTTACTGATGGTTTATGGAGAAAGAATTTACCTGCATGTTTAAATAGATCACTTGAGGATTGTGGACATTCTTTCCACATTAAATCATTGGTAGTGTGATCAATCCACAAATATATAGTCAAAGGGTAGTACCATCTGAAAGATCCTTATATAGGAATTTAATAAGCTTCAAACATGTACACAGCGAGTATAGATGACAAATGAAGGTACATAACTTAGCAGTTAGGGTATTCATCACTGGACCAACATCATTAGGCTTTGATTAGCTGAAATGTTCTGGAATGTACAGGTGGAATATGTTATGGAATATAATATTGTGAGATGTATTAAGAGACGCTTCTTGGATTATGGTGACTAAATGGCCAAACTATTCTGGACATTTCAGTTAATGGCAGATAGACTTTTACTTATAATAATAAAAAATATATAAAATTTAGTTGTTCTTAGCATTTATACTTATCTTTTTTATTTCTGGTGAACTACATCCAGAGTTTCCTTTCTTACATCAGAAACAATTTGGTAACTCTTGGAAACACACATGAAAATGTTGAGTGTTAACAAATGCTGTGTGAGCTCTAACCATATTCACAGATCTTAGAACTGATATTTTACTGAACATATTTTTGTCTTTCCTTATAGGTAATCTGTCAATGTATTTACAGAAGTATTTACTCTTTACTCTTTACTCTTTTACTTGTTTCAGTCATTTGACTGCGGCCATGCTGGAGCACCGCCTTTAGTCGAGCAAATCGACCCCGGACTTATTCTTTGTAAGCCCAGTACTTATTCTATCGGTCTCTTTTGCCGAACCGTTAAGTGACGGGGACGTAAACACACCAGCATCGGTTGTCAAGCAATACTAGGGGGACAAACACAGACACACAAACATATACACACACACTTATATATATATATATATACATATATACGACAGGCTTCTTTTCAGTTTCCGTCTACCAAATCCACTCACAAGGCATTGGTCGGCCCGGGGCTATAGCAGAAGACACTTGCCCAAGATGCCACGCAGTGGGACTGAACCTGAACCATGTGGTTGGTTAGCAAGCTACTTACCACACAGCCACTCCTGCGCCTTATTTGTGTTGTTCATATTTTCCTACTCCCAGAAGCCAGAGTTAGCTTCTTTATTCATATTCAGTTCATGGAAATGGTGACTATATAAAGATATGTGTCTATGGCCATTCACTATAGATTGACTTAATTCGGCATTAGTTTATTTGTTTTGGCTACCACCTTAGGTTTAGAGTTTAATGGCTCAAAATCTAATCCAGTTTTTTGAGAGAATTTTTGTTGTTGTGGATATAATTTATTTGCTGTATTTTTTTTGCCTGATCACAACCAACAAGGGCACTGGTTAACACATAATATTTCACTAAGCACAACTATAAATGAAAATCTCTTTATCAGAGCACACTCAGCTTTGCAGCATAAGTGGACGACGAGTGGGGGAGTGTGTGTGTGTGTGTGTGTGTGTGTGTGTGTACGTGCGTGTGTGTGTACCACTTATGTCTAACATGTAAACGTGGACAACTGCTTTGTTGTTTGTTGTGACAGATTAAATGAACTCAGAAGGGCAGTGGTGGGGAAGAATTCCATTGTCCATCATTGACCTTATACTGGCTGCAGTCAGTGATGTTGCTATCAACATAGGACAGCCCGATTCATTCTAATTGAATAAAATGGTGATATTGATTTACTTTCGGCTACTAATTTCGTATATTAGGCGCAGGAGTGGCTGTGTGGTAAGTAGCTTGTTTACCAACCACATGGTTCCAGGTTCAGTCCCACTGCGTGGCACCTTGGGCAAGTCAAGTGTCTTCTACTATAGCCTCGGGCCGACCAATGTCTTGTGAGTGGATTTGGTAGACGGAAACTGAAAGAAGCCTGTCGTATATATGTATATATATATATATGTATGTGTGTGTGTGTGTTTGTGTCTGTGTTTGTCCCCCTAGCATTGCTTGACAACCGATGCTGGTGTGTTTACGTCCCCGTTACTTAGCGATTCGGCAAAAAGAGACCGATAGAATAAGTACTGGGCTTACAAAAGAATAAGTCCCGGGGTCGATTTGCTCGACTAAAGGCGGTGCTCCAGCATGGCCGCAGTCAAATGACTGAAACAAGTAAAAGAGTAAAAGAATAAAAGAATATTACTTTATTATTCCAAATGTTTGTCTAGTTTGTGCTTTTTCTGTGGTTCTCTGGCTTGTGTCATTTTCCCCCACTTTTCTGTCAACTTTTTCATTATCAGATTACCGAGTGTGCCGCCGTGCTTAACTTCACTGCTCCAGATGATGTGTTGGTGGCACGTCTGTTGGACCGAGGTAAAACCAGTGGTCGTGATGATGACAACAAAGAAACCATTATGAAGAGACTTGTGACCTTTCACGAAATCACCCAACCTGTTATAGATCACTATCAAGGCCAAAATAAAGTTATTAATGTAAGTATTACTGTTGATGTCCTCACTTTGTGACTCTAGAGCAGTGCTTTTCAAACTTTTTGCTGGAGCGGAACCCCAAGGAAACATTCCACTGTCTTGGGGAACCCCTGTGGCAATAATTTGATAGTCTTATGCACACATATCTGCACAGGAAAATTGAAAATTACTGCCGATTTTAGCAGTTTTGTAACTTCTTGCGGAACCCCTGGACTGTACTGGCGGAACCCGAAGGTTCCGCGGAACCCTGGTTGAAAACCACTGCTCTAGAGAGGGAACTATTAGAGTATGACATTGCTGTTGTGAGCAGCACAAATCAAATAAGAGGGTGTTAAATGCTATTTATCAGATATGTGACATTTCATGTGACTGACTCGAATCACAAGTTACATGGTATGAGGCAAACTGACTATGAGTCCAATAGTGACCCATTCACTCACACACACACTCACATGCATACACACACACACACACATGCAGAGTCACACTCACACACAAATACAAACAATAGTCATTATTCAAATTCAGTTCTATCCTTTTGTGTTTAGCTTATGAGACTCCAAGATTCTGCAATGAAGTACATATTTTTGGCAAAAAATAATGAGACTCCACGATTCTGCAATGGAATACATATGTTTTGGCAGGGAGGCGCAATGGCCCAGTGGTTAGGGCAGCGGACTCACGGTCGTAGGATCGCGGTTTCGATTCCCAGACTGGGCGTTGTGAGTGTTTATTGAGCGAAAACACCTAAAAGCTCCACGAGGCTCCGGCAGGGGATGGTGGTGATCCCTGCTGTACTCTTTCACCACAACTTTCTCTCACTCTTACTTCCTGTTTCTGTTGTACCTGTATTTCAAAGGGCCGGCCTTGTCACTCTCTGTGTCACGCTGAATATCCCCGAGAACCACGTTAAGGGTACACGTGTCTGTGGAGTGCTCAGCCACTTACACGTTAATTTCACAAGCAGGCTGTTCCGTTGATCGGATCAACCTGAACCCTCGTCGTCGTAACCGACGGAGTGCTTCCATCCATGTTTTGGCAAAAAATAATGATCAGGTTCCATGTCATAAAATTCTCCTTGTGACTCAATGAAGTGTGTCTAAGGAGTTGTGCTATTAACTTCAGGTCAGCACTGACCAGACAGATGTGTGGTCAACAGTATCCAAGCTGTGACTGTCCAGTCTTGTTTTCAGAACCAGTGTTTCTATCTCCTTCACCCAATATTTAGAGGATTTTTTTAGTGCCTGGTGCATGTTTCTTCAGCTTTTATCCTGTCACAAAGCCTTTTTATTTTTCTCACTTCCATATTTGTATGTACTACAATTTCCAAAAATCAAAATTGAAATTGTAGTTGTGATACCTGTGCCGGTGGCACGTAAAAAGCACCATCTGTACGTGGCTGATGCCAGCGCCGCCTTGACTGGCTTCCGTGCCAGTGGCACGTAAAAGGCACCAACCGATCGTGACCGTTGCCAGCCTCCTCTGGCAACTGTGCCAGTGGCACGTAAAAAGCACCCACTATACTCACGGAGTGGTTGGCATTAGGAAGGGTATCCATCTGTAGAAACACTGCCAGATCAGACTGGGCCTGGTGCAGCCTTCTGGCTTCCCAGACCCTAGTCGAACCGTCGAACCCATGCTAGCATGGAAAATGGACGTAAAACGATGATGATGATGGTGATATGTAGAATCTATCAAACCATCACTATCTCCAGTCCCATCAGGTCATCTAACTAGTTCTTTCTCTTGACAACCCATCATACATCCATATACTATGCAGCATCTTCCCTCTTCTCAGACCTCACAGAATTTCCGATCAGCCGACTAGTCAAAGCCTCAGCCATTCTGTGCTAATTATTCCATGCATCATGTGCATTTCCTTCATAACTCATCAGTGGTCAGATATGTTAGTTAGTTAGTTAATTTTTTGGCTCAAAAAGCAAAAAAGCAAGGCCATGTAGGGGGACATGGAGTTATGTACAGGGTGGTGTTCATGCAAAGAGTTCAGGCCACTTGAGGTCAAGGGAGACTTTGAACCGAGCGGTCGTCGGCATCTTCACCATCTCGTCCGGCAGCTTATTCCACGGATCCGTAACCCGGACGGAGAAAGCCCCTCTCCTTCGATTGAGATGAAATCGTAGTTAGACAGGTGACTAAGACTCTATTTTTAGACCTGCTCCTCTACATCAAAATCTCATAATCCCAAATCCCCTGAGTGGTTTACCCGTAAATGTGCAGCAGTAATTCTTGTAAAGAACATAGCCTACAATATTTCCAAAGAGTCATCCATTTTTACAAACTGTTAATTGCAGGATATAATTATTTTATTGTTCTGTTTGTTCAACTCAAATCGTTATGATGCATCGTGACACATCTTCTGCCATACAGATCAGTCTAGGCAATAACTTTCCCACGATGTCAAATTAAACTGTAGAGATTTTAATGATTGCTTCGGCTTATCCTTATGCCTAAGGATGGGTCTCCCTTTACTGCAGTATCCCTCTGCTTGTCAGCCATCCAAAAGAATTTTTAGAATGCAGTCATTTTTCATTCAAACAACATGTCCTACTTACCTGCACCGAATCCTCAGCCGCATGCTTTTGACACTGGAGATATCACATTTTTCTAAGATTTTAACATTTGATATCCTATCTTGCCATTTTATGTTGCAGATATTGTGCAGACAGCACATGTGAAAGGTTTTGACTTTCTTTATATGTCTGTGGCAGGGAGACAGACCATGCTTCTGCTCTGTATAAGAGTTTGCTCAAAGTACAAGATTTGTATACACTTATTTCAGTTTTCAGACCAACACCATGTTCATCCCACTAATGACAGGAAATTTCTCCAAAAGCCCTTCTAAGCTTAGATATTCTAACATTGATTTCATCATCAAGAGTACTTTTAAAGTTTACTGTACTTCCAAGATATTTGTATGACCCAACCCATTTGAGTGGCTTATTGTCAATCATCACATTTGAAACTTGAGAATGTTCTGTCCCTCACTTTGGCTGGAATAAAACTTCCGTCTTCTTGATGCTGGTAGAGAGTTCAAATGCTCAAGCTACCAGAGCAAATCTATTTCTTAACTACCCACAAGGGGCTAAACACAGAGAGGACAAACAAGGACAGACAAATGGATTAAGTCGATTATATCGATCCCAGTGCATAACTGGTACTTAATTTATCGACCCCGAAAGGATGAAAGGCAAAGTCGACCTCGGCGGAATTTGAACTCAGAACGTAGCGGCAGATGAAATACCTATTTCTTTACTACACCCAAGGGGCTAAACATAGAGAGGACAAACAAGGACAGACAAATGGATTAAGTCGATTATATCGACCCCAGTGCATAACTGGTACTTATTTAATCAACCCTGAAAGGATGAAAGGTAAAGTTGACTTCGGCGGAATTTGAACTCAGAACGTAACGGCAGACTAAATACGGCTACGCATTTCGCCCAGCGTGCTAATGTTTCTGCCTGCTCGTTTCTGACAGCAAACCTGTCAGCTATTTTCTCAATCCCTCAAAGGTATGAGAAATCAAAGTCCAATCATCATCAAACAGAAAGTCACATAGAATCTCTTGCACGGTCTTTGCCTTTTTAGGTTTAGTAGACTTCCTTCTGTGTGGAACTGAAATTTTAAACTTCCATGGTAATCCTTAAAAGCATGTTGGAGAATTATCAAAAACAATATGTATTTCGTTACTACCCACAAGGGGCTAAACACAGAGAGGACATACAAGGACAGACACACGGATTAAGTCGATTACATCGACCCCAGTGCGTAACTGGTACTTATTGAATCGACCCCGAAAGGATGAAAGGCAAAGTCGACCTCAGCGGAATTTGAACTCAGAACGTAGCGACAGACGAAATACCGCTAAGCATTTCGCCCGGCGTTCTAACGTTTCTGCCATCTCGCCGCCTTTTATCAAAAAGAATATGGGGAAAAAGTACAGGAGTTAAAGCAGAACCCTGTTTGGTTCTAGA
>NC_042998.1:197426674-197429174 GCF_006345805.1 Octopus sinensis | reverse complement strand
GTCGATGTAATCGACTTAATCCATTTGTCTGTCCTTGTTTGTCCTCTCTGTGTTTAGCCCATTGCGGGTAGTAAAGAAATAGGCAATAGGTTTAAATTACACAACTCTTATATGGAGAGGATATAAGATTATATGGTCAATTTAAATAACTTCAGATTGTCTTTGAGAAATATACTTCATTCTATGTATCTTAATTCATCAATCTGAGACATGTAGGTGCAGCTTATTCTTTGAATGATACCGGTGATATACTGGTGTTCCATCTTGCAAATATACATCAATTTGTAAGTCAATACACTTAATCCCACAGAAACCAATTTTAAAGTACTTTCCCAGTTGACTTGATTTGAAGGGCTTAACTTTATATCCCATAGTATATTAAAACACACACAGCTCCATTAATAGTACTCAACAGAAAATAATTACTTTAAAGAAATTCTATTTATTATAGATTCAGAGTCGACTTCACATGCTGCTACTTCAAATTGTAGGCCTAGGGTCAACTCATAATTGCTTGACATCCATCTATCCACACATACATGCATGCATACATACATGGATGCATACATACATACATACATACATACATACATAAAGGAGGGAAGCACTCCGTCGGTTACGACGACGAGGGTTCCGGTTGATCCAATCAACGGAACAGCCTGCTCGTGAAATTAACGTATAAGTGGCTGAGCACTCCACAGACACGTGTACCCTTACCGTAGTTCTCGGGGATATTCAGCGTGACACAGAGAGTGACAAGACCGGCCCTTTGAAATACAGGTACAACAGAAACAGGAAGAAAGAGTGAGAGAAAGTTGTGGTGAAAGAGTACAGCAGGGATCGCCACCATCCCCTGCCGGAGCCTCGTGGAGCTTTTTAAGGTGTTTTCGCTCAATAAACACTCACGCCCGGTCTGGGAATCGAAACCGCGAGTCCGCTGCCCTAACCACTGGGCCATTGCGCCTCCACATACATGCATGCATGCATGCATACATACATACATACATACATACATACATACATACATAATTTGCCCTCAACTATCTACTTTGGATTCAGAACCTTATTCTACCATTTGACGAATATATGTACACACACATTTATATTTGTAAAGCTGTGTGGCCAGGTGATTAAAACACTGGACTCATGATCATGAAGTTGTGACTTTGATTCCTGGTTTGATTACCACACTGTGTCCTTCAGCAGGGCACTTCATTTCATATTGCCCTCATCTATTCAGCTGTAAATGAATTATACTAGCTTAGTGCTTGTTTAGCTCTCTCTCCTTCTCTGTATCTCTCTCTCTCTCTTTCTCGCTCTCACTCTCAATCTCTCTCTTTCTCTCTCTCTCTTTCTCTCTCTCTCTCTTTCTCTCTCTCTCTTTCTGTCTGTCTGTCTGTCTGTCTCTCTCTCTCTCTCTTTCCGTCTGTCTGTCTCTCTCTCTCTCTCTCTCTCTCTCTCTCTCTCTCTCTCCACCTCTAGCTGGTACAGCCTTGATGTTCTGCTGAGTCGAGAGTGGGAAAGAAGAGAGGGTGTTTGTATCTGATTGCAACTATATAGGCACTTATAACAATTTGCACAAGTGTGATACAAGCTACAAGGCCATATTAATTTGCTAGTATCTGCTAAACATTTACACACACACACACACACACATACACACACACATTAAGCAATATACTCGTCCACTTCTGATCCAAAGTATCAACAAATACCCAAATATACATAATATTTTTTAATGTTATAACTTTAACAATTATAATACATATGAAATAAAATGCTCCAAAAAAATCCAAATTCTATTTTCTTTATTGTTGTATATTCCCGGTCATTTCTGATTGCACGGACATTTTCCTTGTCGTTGTGGGTGTTGATGTTAATGTTGTTGTTGTTGTTACATTACAGGAGAAAAAGGATTAAACATGAAGCATTTGACAGGGTTCTACACCCTCTGTAGCAAGCCACATTTTCTTTCATAGTTAAAAGAAGGCTGGTGTGCTCAGAACTTTTTTTGTAAGGGATTCCAAAACTTCATCATCATAATCATCACCATCGTTTAACGTCCGCTTTCCATGCTAGCATGGGTTGGACGGTTCGACTGGGGTCTGGGAAGCCAGGAGGCTGCACCAGGCTCAGTCTGATCTGGCAGAGTTTCTACAGCTGGATGCCCTTCATAACACCAACCACTTCGTGAGTGTAGTAGGTGCTTTTTATGTGCCACCGGCACAGGGGCCAGGCAAGGCTGGCAACGGCCACGATCGGTTGGTGCTTTTTACATGCCACCGGCACGGAGGCCAGTCGAGGCGATGCTGGCAATGGCCACATTCGGATGGTTCTTTTACGTGCCACCAGCACTGGTATCACAACTCCAATTTCCATTGATTTTTTGATCGATTTCAATTTCACTTGATTCAACAGGTCTTCACAAGCAGAGTTTTGGGTCCCAAGAAGGAAAGGTATGCATAAGTGGACTGGCTACATCCCAGGTAGAGGCCACTGG
>NC_042998.1:197409174-197421674 GCF_006345805.1 Octopus sinensis | reverse complement strand
CGTAGCGGCAGACGAAATACGTATTTCTTTATTACCCACAAGGGGCTAAACACAGAGAGAACAAACAAGGACAGACAAACGGATTAAGTCGATTATATCAACCCCAGTGTGTAACTGGTACTTATTCAATCGACCCCGAAAGGATGAAAGGCAAAGTCAACCTCGGCAGAATTTGAACACAGAACATAACGGCAGACGAAATACGGCTACGCATTTCACCCGGCGTGCTAACGATTCTGCCAGCTCGCCGCCTTTTGACTCAACCTGGTAAATAAGCTTGTCCAATCTTGACGGAACTAGCAGACGGTTCCATCCAAGAATGTAAGTCCCAACCACATGTGATCCAAACAATACTTGTATATCTTTACTTACTACAAGAGCAGCAATATCTCATCATCATCATTTAACGTCCGCTTTCCAAGCTAGCATGGGTTGGACGGTTCAACTGGGGTCTGGGAAGCCAGAAGGCTGCACCAGGCTCCAGTCTGATCTGGCAGTGTTTCTACAGCTGGATGCTCTTCCTAACGCCAACCACTCCGTGAGTGTAGTGGGTGCTTTTTACGTGCCACCGGCACAGGTGCCAGACGGGGCTGGCAGACGGCCACGATCGGAAGGTGCACTTTACGTGCCACCGGCACGGGGACCAGACAAAGCTGGCAATGGCCACGGTCGGATGGTGCTTTTTACGTGCCACCGGCACGGAGGCCAATTGGCGGCGCTGGCTATGGCCACATTCGGATGGTTCTCTTACATGCCACCAGCACTGGTATCACAGCTACAAATTCCATTGATGTTGATAGATTATGATTTTGATTTTGATCTTGATCTTCACTTGCCTCAACAGGTCTTCACAAGTGGAGTTTTGTGTCCCAAGAAGGAAAAGAATGCATAAGTGGGCTGGTTACATCCCAGGTGTAGGCCACGGGATTATGGCCTCACTTGTCCTGCCGGATGAGTGTAGTGTTTCTATATATTTGTATCTTTAAAGTCCTTAAAAATGTTTCAGCCCGAAGGCCGTGGCCATGCTGGGGCACCACCGCTGATGTATATATATTTGTCCAGAATCACGCCAGATGTAGAGGAGGAGAGAAAATAGTAATTTAGTGAAGGAGAAGTAGTGAGAGTAATATCTCTGACAGAGAGAGAGAGTGAGAGAAGGTAATAGCAATGAGAGAAAGGAAGGGGTGATAGATGAATAAGGAAGGAAGGAGTGAAAAAATAATCAGTGTTTCAACTCCGGTGCTCCCTGAGGGACGCCCCTTCCCCCTGCCAAGTGTCATCTGTGCCTGGAAGAAGGCCACATAAAGAGGAACTGCTCCAGGAACCAAGCTAGGGTACTGGAGTGGTTAATAGAGGAGAATGTTTTTCCTCCATTGGAGCCCCCTGATTATCTAACGGAGGGGGAGGAAGAGAAAGTTGAGGGGGAGGTAACCCCCTCGAAAGGAAAAAAAAGAAAGAAGGTGGGCAATGGTTGCCCACCGATGGATTCTGAGGCGGCAGGAGGGAGGGACTCCCGGACAAGTTGGAGGAACTTCACTCTCCTGTCAAGAAGGGGAAAAAAAGGAAGAAGACAAAAAAGAATGGGACTTCGTTGGCAGTTGACAATCAACTGCCAGCATGCCCCGAAACTCTGTCGGTGGGAAGTGTGCCACCGACAGAGGGAGCAGTGGCCCCTCCCAGAAAGAGGAAAGATGAGTTTGTCATACTCTTTCTGAAGTGGGGGGGTGATAGAAAGCTTCCTAAGGAAGCGAGAAGGCTGGACAGAGGAGCCCTTAACCTGGACCGAAAACCCGAATTGGTCTTCGCAGGTGACTGCGATGGTCATATCGGAGGTCAACATGTCCAGGGTGTTAGGCTCCTTTACGAAGAACTTGTTTAGAGTGGATTTTTGGGACCCTGACCGGGATCCGGAGCAGTACCTATGGGCAGCTCACAGTCTGGTCAGGGACGAAGAAGAATAGGCTTAGCGCCGAAATATGTAAATATATTTATATTTGTATAATGATTAATATTGTTGTCATTTTAGACGAATTGTAAGAGGTTCATTGCCTCATGTAATGTACTGTCAAAGAACAATGTTATAGAGAAGCAGAGGGTCGGTGGGTGCTTTCTGTCTTCTCTCAACCTCATCATCCTCGTATCATTATCATTCATTTCATTAACGTCTTGTCCAGCCCACAAAGCTACCTAATCTGTGTACTGTCTTCATGACAAATTTAATGAAATAAAGTAGCTTGCTAACCAACCACATGGTTCCGGGTTCAGTTTCACTGCATGGCACCTTGGGCAAGTGTCTTCTACTATATCCTCGGGCTGACCAAAGCCTTGTGAGTGGATTTGGTAGATGGAAACTGAAAGAAGCCTGTCGTATACATGTATATATATATATATATATATGTACATGTGTGTATATGTTTGTGTGTCTGTGTTTGTCACCACAACATTGCTTGACAACCGATGCTGGTGTGTTTACGCTCCCATAACTTAGCGGTTTGGCAAAAGAGACCGATAGAATAAGTACTAGGCTTACAAAGACCCTTAGTCTCTTTTCTGTATTTACTAAATCTTATTCTGTCCCTCTTTCACATCATCATCATCATCGTTTAACATCCATTTTCCATGCTAGCATGGGTTGGACGCTTCAACCGGGGTCTGGGAAGCCAGGAGGCTGCACCAGGCTCCAGTCTGATCTGGCAGTGTTTCTACAGCTGGATGCTCTTCCTAACACCAACCACTCCGTGAGTGTAGTGGGTGCTTTTTACATGCCACTGGGACAGAGGTCAGTCATGGCAGCGCTGGCAACGGCCATGTTCAGATGGTTCCAGGTCACACACAAACATATAGACATGCATACAAACAGATACATGGCCCACAGACCATTTTGCTTCCAACAAGTTGTTATTGTTACAGCCTTGCTTTCAGCAAGAATGGATGCTTCTTGAATGTCCTATGACCTTATTACTTGAATGTTGAAACAACTGATAAAATTTCCTCACATGTTTTAATTGGCAATTTTCATCCAGTCAATTCTGGCATACTCTTTACTCTTTTACTCTTTTACTTGTTTCAGTCATTTGACTGTGGCCATGCTGGAGCACCGCCTTTAGACGAGCAAATTGACCCGGGACTTATTCTTTTGTAAGCCCAGTACTTATTCTATCGGTCTCTTTTGCCAAACCGCTAAGTGATGGGGACATAAACACACCAGCATCAGTTGTCAAGCAATGCTAGGGGGACAAACACAGACACACAAACACACACGCACATATATATATATATATATATATATATACATATATACAACGGGCTTCTTTCAGTTTCCATTTACTAAATCCACTCACAAGGCTTTGGTCGGCCCGAGGCTATAGCAGAAGACACTTGCCCAAGGTGCCACGCAGTGGGACTGAACCCGGAACCATGTGGCTGGTAAACAAGCTACTTACCACATAGCCACTCCTGGCATGTTATTCTTTTTCAGAAAGAATCAATGTAAGCCGCTTTTCCTCACTCTAAGGAACTATTTTCTGACCATTTGCCAGTGCTGAGATGAATACAGCAGAACCCAACAAACTGTGAAACTTCAAACTCTCATCACATCTAACACTATACTTACAAGTTTTCATGTGACTAATTTTATATTTGGCATAAGCACAAACATATGCAAACTGTTATCAAAACGGCCACTTTTCTTCTGTTATCTACGTACTTTTATTGACTGCTCTAATTAAACAATAATTGTTTATAAACTATTTTGTCAAGAGCATGTTTAAACTGTTATGCTTTTTCTATTCTTAGGCAGTTATATTCTGAGAACACTCTTTACACATGTGGAAGCACTCCGTCGGTTACGACGACAAGGGTTCCGGTTGATCCGAATCAACGGAACAGCCTGCTCGTGAAATTAACGTGTAAGTGGCTGTGCACTCCACAGACACGTGTACCCTTAACGTAGTTCTCGGGGATATTCAGCGTGACACAGAGAGTGACAAGGCCGGCCCTTTGAAGTACAGGTACAACAGAAACAGGAAGTAAGAGTGAGAGAAAGTTGTGGTGAAAAGAGTACAGCAGGGATCACCACCATCCCCTGCCGGAGCCTCGCGGAGCTTTAGGTGTTTTCGCTCAATAAACACTCACAATGCTCGGTTTGGGAATCGAAACCACGATCCTATGACCGCGAGTCCGCTGCCCTAACCACTGGGCCATTGCACCTCCACTTCTTTACACAACAGCACTTGTTAAACAGTATAGCATTGAATTATCAGCCATTTACATTTAATCATAACACTATTTGGAATTGTTAAGCACGCATTTACACCATTACACTGATTATTGTATCTATTCCCCATTGTTATTCTTATACACTGAGTATTATTCTAGATCAAAACATAAAACCAATCTTTCTAGTTAGAGTAATTAACCCTTTAGCATTCAAATTATCCTGTCAAATGTAATGCTAATTTATTCACATTGTTTTGAATTAATCATGTTTTCCTATCTATTTTGGTCAGTTCATTTAGTGTCCAGTTAAGGATATTGTAGCTGTAACTTATAACTGGGACAGCTAAAGTGTTAATACCTATTATCTTGTTTATCTCTTAACTTCAAGATATCAATGATGTCATCATCATCATCATCATCGTTTAACATCCGCTTTCCATGCTAGCATGGGTTGGACGATTTTGACTGAGGGCTGGCGAACCAGATGGCTGCACCAGGCTCCAGTCTTGATCTGGCAGTGTTTCTACAGCTGGATGCCCTTCCTAATGCCAACCACTCCGAGAGTGTAGTGGGTGCTTTTTACGTGCCACTGGTATGGGGGCCAGTCATGCGGTACTGGCAATGACCTCGCTCGAATCTTTTTACACATGCCACCGGCACAGGTGCCAGTAAGGCATCGCTGGTAATGATCATGCTCGAATGGTGCCCTTTTATGTGCCATGGCACGGAAGCCAGTTATGTGGTTATTTATTTTTAGAGTGGCAGTGTAGGGTAGGTGTGAAAGACCAGATCTGGTTGGTATAAATATAAAACCGATAGAATACTTTGGCCACACATACCCAGTTTAAAAGCTAAAGGGTTAAATAATTTGATATTGGACCTGTTTTTTCCTGTTTTCTCATCATTTTTATCAGGCTAACTTTCCTTGTAGTCATCTTCCTAAACAAGCCAGAAATGACATGCAGAAGCAAAATGCGGCCCTCGTCCTATCTAACTGAGCAGCAACTCCAAATTAGATCTGGCTCAGAGCTTAATGATCTCTCTTCAATACATGTCATCAAAGTGGGTGCAAAATGATGATGATGATGATGAGGAGGAGGAGGAGGAGGAGGATTGATGATGATGATGATGATGATGATGATGATGATGATTGATAATGATTGATGATGATGATTGATGATTGATAATGATTGATGATGATGACGACAATGATGATGATTTTACTGTAAATATTTTTTAAATGATTTCTGACATAGGCCAAATCCACATATTTTGTGAGCGGCTATGGTCAATCACATCAACCTCAGTAATTGACTGGCATTTTATTATTATTTTTTTTACCCCTGTAGGATAAAAGGTAAAATTGACAGCAAGAATTTTATCCAACACTCTTAACAATTCTGCCCTCTTCTATCCTGGTAAATTCTGTCAGGTATTTCTTTATTTACATTCACTAGCAACAAGGGTCACTGATTTGATAGCTTCTCTTATCATCCAATTTGACGTAAACAACTTAAGTGTTTGAGGACGCTTCTTAGACTCATTAAAATATCTTAGTAGCATAATTGTCATCTTCATCAATAATTCTATATATAAATGGACATAATTATATACACAGAGTGTCCTGAAATTAAGGCAACCGAAGATTCAGGCTTTAATAATAATAACTATCAATAAATGTGATAAGATTTGAAAATTATACATCATTATAAAAGCTTAGTGTATCTTCTTTTTCTGTTGTGTCTGGAGAGAGTCATTTTCTTTTTGTGCCTTATAATGTAACACACTCACCGGTAAAATAGTCAAGACTATTGAAAAGGTTGTAAGACGAAACGAAAATTTTAGGAAAATATAAATAAGAAAAAAGTGGAAATTTTACTGGTGAGTGTGTTGCATTATAAGGCACAAAAAGAAAATGACTCTCCCCAGACACAAAAGAATATGCTTCAACACACAAACTCATATAAAGAATCTTGCAAGCCAAATCCAAAAACAAAATATCTTCTTTTTGTTTCAGATGAAATATATTCAAGTTTATATATTAGATAATGGCTATAGACCGAAATACAATCATAACCCTACATAAAGGAGGCAAAAGTAATACAGCCATAGCAAAAAAGGTACTTACTCGACAGAGCGTTAGTACCTTGAGAGAAATGTTGTACCTAAGAAGCATCAGTTGTGGTGTGCAAGAGAGACGATTGCACTGGTATGGTCATGTGGCGAGAATGGATGAAGATAGGTGTGTGAGAAAGTGCCAATCCCTAGCAGTTGAGGGAACCCGTGGAAGAGGTAGACGCAGGAAAACCTGGGACGAGGTGGTGAAGCACGACCTTCGAACTTTAGGTCTCACTGAGGAAATGACCAGCGACCGAGACCTTTGGAAATATGCTGTACGTGAGAAGACCAGGCAGGACAAGTGAGCCCAGCCCACTTATGAATGCCTTTCCTCCCTTGGACACAAAGACCTGTTGAGGCAAGCGAAGTCGATATAGAACCTCATCCGACGACAGGCTTGCTTGCGAAGACATGTTGGGGCAAGCGAAATCAAAATCGAAATCGAATTGAACCAGCCAGGATCCCTGGTCTGGTGGTACGTAAAAAGCACTATCCGACTCGTGGCCGATGCCAGCGCCGCCTCAACTGGCTTCCGTGCTGGTGGCACATAAAATACACCAATCCGACCGTGGCTGTTGCCAGCCTCGCCTGGCACCTGTGCAGGTGGCACGTAAAAAGCACCCACTACACTCACGGAGTGGTTGGTGTTAGGAAGGGCATCCAGCTGTAGAAACATTGCCAGATCAGACTGGAGCCTGGTGCAGCCTTCTGGCTTCCTAGATCCCCGGTCGAACCGTCCAACCCATGCTAGCATGGAGAACGGACGTTAAACGATGATGATGATGATGATGATGATGATGCTGGAGATGGTGGAAGACAAAGTCTTCATTTCACATTTAATTTTTAGTGATGAAGCGACTTTTTGCTTGAGAGACATGGCCAATCATTGCAATGTGTGTATTTGAGGAACAGAGCACCCACAAAAAACAGTTGAGAATGAAAGAGATTCCCCTAAGGTGAACATCTTCTGTGCTGTGTCTCAGGACAAGGTTTATGGTCCCTTTTTCTTTGAAGGAAATACTGTGACTGGACAATCGATGAGTCATATTTATAAATTCTATCTTTGTCATTACACTGTATCCATGGAAGGGTACTAACTTGAAATGGCCCTGTCTACTAAGCTGCAAATAGGTGACATGCAGCGATAACCACACAGCTCTGCTTGAGCTTATAATGATGAGGACAAGGAGGATAATTAAAGAAATTTTAAATTCTTATTTCTTTACTGCCCACAAGGGGCTACACACAGAGGGGACAAACAAGGACAGACAAAAGGATTAAGTCGATTGCATCAACCCCAGTGCGTAACTGGTACTTATTTAATAGACCCGGAAAGGATGAAAGGCAAAGTCGACCTCGGCGGAATTAGAACTCAGAACGCAGCGGCGGACGAAATACCACAAAGCATTTCGCCCGGCGTGCTAACGATTCTGCCAGCTCGCCGCCTTGAAATTTTAAATTCTGACACCCCAAGCTAAAAAGGTTTGCAATCACTAGTTTATGCAAATGTATTGTGTCATTGCATGTCACCTATTTGCAGCTTAGTAGACAGGGCCATTTCAAGTTAGTACCCTTCCGTGGATACAGTGTAAGGACAAAGATAGAATAGATAAATATGACCCATTGATTGTTAAGACAACACTTAATTGTGTCATCATTCTGTACCTCTCACGTGATAGCCAACATGGCTAAATATAGAAGATGATACCATATTAATTGTATAATTAGTATATTTAGAAAAGTTGGCAGTTACAGAAATAACAAAATGCTGTACTAAATGGCTTAATGATTGTTTACATCCATTTATGTACTTATTTCAAACCCCACGGTTGGGAATTTTTGTTTGGGAATTTGTTAAGTTCGCTTTACGAAGGAGGGGGAGGGGAGAGAGAGAGAGGGAGAGAAGTGGGAAAGAATGAGGAGAGTGTGGCGATGGTTGTGGTGGTGGTGGTAGTGGCACAGGTGCTGGTGCTGCTGCTGCTGCTGCTGTTGTTGTTGTTGTTGTTGTTGTTGTTGTTGTTGTTGTTGTTGTTGTTAAGCAACAAGACAGATAAGGGTGATTAGGTGATGGTCTAGGGCTTAGGGACGGGAGACCCCAGACCTTGGGAAAAAAAAAACTTTGGTCGTCTTGTTGTAGTCAAAGGCTCTTCATTGACGCCCGACACCACTGGGAGGTGGCCCTCGAAGTCACTGGAAATGGAGATCTTCAGGTCCAAATTCTTGAACGGCTGCTACTACTACTACTACTACTACTACTACTACTACTATTACTACTACTACTACTGCTGCTGCTGCCGCCACTGTTGTTATTGTTGTTAAGCAACAAGATGGTTAGGTGATGGTCTAGGGCTTAGGGGCAGGAGACCCCAGACCTTGGGAAAAAAAACTTTGGTTGTCTTGTAGTTGAGGGTTCTTCATTGATGCTCAACACCACTGGGAGGTGGTTGGTCCTCGAAGTCGCTGGAAATGGAGATCTCCAGGTCCAAATTCTTGGACGGCTGGTGCTGGTGCTGGTGATAAAAGTGAAAACGACAATGACGCCAACGATGACAAATACAAGGAGGAAGAAGAAAGCAGAACCTATAAACTCTTTCCGAGATCCAAAACTGATGGAAGGGAAGTCATGAGATATCCGGATCTTGATGCCTGCCACACAAGAAACCCTGTTACAGATATACCCAAGGTGTAGTTAAAACCCATCTTTCACTTTCATTTTTTCTTCGTCCAACCCATGCTAGCATAGAAAGCGGATGTTAAATGATGATGATGATGATGATCAGTAAAATAATTATCCTGTTATGTACTGAGTTTTAATGTGATTAACTTTATAAACCTATAAAGGCGGTGCTTCAGCATGGCCGCAGTCAAATGACTGAAACAAGTAAAAGGATAAAAGGAAAAGGAAATCAATATGAGATGGGTGGAACTGTGCGAAAAATTACACAGACGTGTAGAATGATCCGGTGGTGATGCTGGGCTTTGTATTTTTCCATAGTTCCCATGGTTACCAATATAATCTACTATAATAATACTCTTGTATTTATGAATGAGAAAGGAAGGGGTGATAAATGAATAAGGAAGAAAGGGGTGATGTCATACTTGGTAGTGGGATGATGAAAATTGTACACTGAAAATAATAAATCAAACAGCGTTTCAACTCTATGTGAATATATGTGTGTGTACATCCAAGCTGACCAAGTGAAACCGGGATTAGCTGCTAGTATATATATATACAGTAATCCCTCACCATAATGCGATTCACCTATTGCAGTTCACCTATCATGGTTCACCTATCAAGGTTCACCTATCATGGTTCACCTATTGTGGTTCACCTATCATGGTTCACCTATCATGGTTCACCTATCATGGTTCACCTATCGTGGTTCACCTATCATGGTTCACCTATCATGGTTCACCTATCGTGGTTCACCTATCATGGTTCACCTATTACGGTTTATTACTTAAGCTTACATCGATTCCTCCATGGTGATTTTATAATAAAACCTATATATACAAATTATAAAAATAATAGTAAAATATATACAGTACTGTTTCTACTTTGCAGATTTTCACCTATCGCAGGAGGTTTTGGAATGTAACACCCATGATAGTCAAGGGATTACTGTGTATGTGTGTATACATACATACATATATATATATGTGTGTGTGTATATATGTGTGTATGTATGTGTGTGTGTGTGTATATATATATATATGTGTGTGTTATATATATATATATATATATATATCATCGTCATCATCATCATCATCATCGGAAAGCGGATGTTAAACGATGATGATGATGATGATGATGATGATATATATATATATTATATATATATATACACACACACACATACATACACACATATATACACACACATATATATATATATCAGTTTCCAACTACCAAATACGCTCACAAGGCTTTGGTCAGCCCGAACCACACAGCCATGCCAGTGCCTGTATGTACAGGGGTTGGACAAAATAATGGAAGCACCTTAAAATTTCAAACAAATATATTTTATTACACCAAACATTTCGGCTGTTTTTGTTATGCTAGCACCTGCCATACGAGCACCAACAGTTTGACCTCTTTGAAAGTCTGATAGATCTGTCATTTTCATGAATTTTAATTACTTTTTTCTGATGATATCTGAAAAGAAACATCAATTTTAGTAAAACATATTAAGCAACACAAATAATAAATCAAAAAAACTTGAAAATAAACAAGCTTTTGATGGTTTTATAGATATCTGAAAATTATGAAAATATGATGCCAGGTGTCTCCATTATTTTGTCCAACTCCTGTATGTATATGTAATATATATAAATGTATATATGTGTATGATCATATATATATATATATATATATATATAATATATATATATATAAACAATGAATAGCTTTGCGTAACCATGGTCCGTTTTGTTCTCTTACTTTATTATCATCTTATAATCATCTCATAATAATGACTTTTATGACTCGTATTACTACCTCAATCAATCTAAATGTATATATTTGTCGTTACCTGTCATAAATAGCCTTTTTTTATTTGCAATGTGCATTTTCGTTGATTTTTTCATATTTTACCCTTACATTTCCACATGTATTTTATATTTTCTTTTTATAACATATTTCTACTATATATATATATATATATATATATATATATATATATATATATATATATATATCACAGCTGGTATCACAGCTAGAAATTGCAGCTGTGATACCAGTGCCGGTGACAAGTAAGCGAACCAGCCGATCGTGGCCGTTGCCAATGCCGCCCCGACTGGCCTCCGTGTCGGTGGCACGTAAAAAGCACCCACTACACTCACAGAGTGGTTGGCGTTAGGAAGGGCATCCAGCTGTAGAAACACTGCCAGATCAGACTGGGCCGATGCAGCCTTCTGGCTTCACAGACCCCAGTTGAACCGTCCAACCCATGCTAGCATGGAAAGCAGACGCTAAATGATGATGATGATGATGATGATGATATATATACATCAAGGATCAATCTTCAGCCCCCTTCTTGTTCTCCATTCTCCTCCAGGTAATAACAGAGGAATTTAAGACAAGTTGCCCCTGGGAGTTCCTCTATGCTGAGGACCTTGTCATCATAGCTGAATCACTGCCAGAACTAGAGAAGAAATTTTAGGCATGGAAGGAGGGTCATACACATATATACATTTATATATATTATAAATACATACATGGAAGGAGGGTCTAAAATCAATGCGCCTTAGAGTTAAAACTAAAGTCTTAGTCAGTAGGAAAGCAGACAAATCACAAATCCTTTTAGGTAGATGGCTCTGCTCAACCTGTAGAAAAGGCATAGGTAGTAACTTCATAAGATGTACTCAGTATAAGCTATGGACACATAAGAGGAACTGCAATATCAGAGGAAGGCTAACAAGCAAAATAGTATGTGGAATGTGCACAGGTACAATTAACACCAAAAATATACAGAAAATAGACACCGTCAAATGCCAATGGGGAAAACTAGAAGTAGTTGATAGCTTTTGTTACCTTGGTGACCGAGTCAGTAGCAGAGGTGGATGGTCTGAGAGTATAGGTGCTAGAATAAGAATAGGCTGGGCAAAGTTCAGAGATCTCCTACCTCTGCTGGTAACAAAAGGCCTCTCCCTCAGAGTGAAAGGCAGATTGTATGATGCTTGTGTGCAAAGAGCTATGCTACACGTCAGTGAAACATGGGCTGAGATCACTGAGGGGAAGCAACAGCTTGAAAAAAATGAAACTAGTGTGCTTTGCTGGATGTGTAATGTCAGTGTGAGAGAAAAGTTGGACACGAGAAGCATCAGATGTGGTGTGCAAGAGAAACAACTGTGCTGGTATGGCCATGTGATGTGAGGACAGCTGTGTAAAGAAGTGCTGATCTCTAACGGTGGAGGGAACCTGTGGAAGAGGAAGACCAAGGAAGATATGGGACGAGGTGGTAAAGCATGATCTTTGAACATTGGGCCTCACAGAAGTAATGGCAAGTGACCAAGACCTTTGGTAATATACTGTGCCAGAGAAGACCTATGAAGCCGGGTGAGATTGTAGTCATGGCCAATGCCAGAGTTTTGTAAGTGGCACCTGTGCCAGCAGCATGTAAAAAGTACCCACTACACTTATGGGGTGGTTGGCATCAGGAAGG